>NC_134353.1:290190208-290492708 GCF_048569485.1 Anomaloglossus baeobatrachus
TGCTCTGCTGCATATATACATACATACATACAGACACGCATACTGCTCTGCTGCATATATACATACATACATACAGACACGCATACTGCTCTGCTGCATATATACATACATACATACACGTATACTGCTCTGCTGCATACATACATGCATACATACAGACAGACACGCATATTGCTCTGCTGCATATATATATACATACAGACACGCATACTACTCTGCTACATATATACATACATACAGACACATATACTGCTCTGCTGCATACATACATGCATACATACAGACAGACACGCATATTTCTCTGCTGCATATATATATACATACATACAGACACGCATACTACTCTGCTGCATATATACATACATACATACAGACATGCATACTGCTCTGCTGCATATATACATACATACAGACACGCATACTGCTCTGCTGCATATATACATACATACAGACACGCATACTGCTCTGCTGCATACATACATGCATACATACAGACACGCATACTACTCTGCTACATATATACATACAGACACGAATACTGCTCTGCTGCATATATACATACATACAGACACGCATACTGCTCTGTTGCATATATACATGCATACAGACACGCATACTGCTCTGCTGCATACATACATGCATACATACAGACACGCATACTACTCTGCTACATATATACATACATACAGACACGCATACTGCTCTGCTGCATATATACATACATACAGACACGCATACTGCTCTGCTGCATATATACATACATACATACAGACACGCATACTGCTCTGCTGCATATATACATACATATAGACACGCATACTGCTCTGCTGCATGCATTCATACAAACACACACCTTGCTCTGCGGGGCCCACACACGCGGCTCTGCGGGGCCCACACACACACGGGGGGACAGGGAGGGGCGGGGAGGGAGTGATGTCCCACATACTGATCAGGTCACGGTGCAGATGGGGCCCACACAGCGCCGGAGGGAAGCGATTTGCTGGGGGTCCCTGGCTGGCACTGTGACTCCTTCATCTGTGCGACCGAGCAGGACGCCGGGCGGTAGCTCCGCCCACAGATGATGCTCAATGCAGGAGAACACAGTGAGCCTTAAAGGGCCGGCAGCCACAGTTTCCAGTGCCAAGGACTGCTGCCCCCGGGCCGACCGCAGGTAAGCCGAGCGGGACCATGTGTGTGTGTGTGTGTGTGTGTGTGTGTGTGTGTGTGTGTGTGTTTGTGTGTGTGTGTGTACATGCTGCGGGCAGGAGGGGGCGGAGTGAGCTGAGCGGGGAAGTGTGGGCTTCCTGCACGTAACTAGGATAAACATCGGGTTACTAACCAAAGCGCTTTGGTTGGATACCCGATGTTTATCTTGGTTACTAGCTTCTGGCAGGCTGCCAGCGATGGCTCCTGCACACTGTAGCTGTAAAAAGCCTTGCTTTTTGCTGCTAGAACCGTTCTCGAACGTATCTAGAACTGTCGAGCTTTTGCAAAAAGCTCGAGTTCTAGTTCGATCTCGAATAGCCCCCAAAATCACTCGAGCCTAGAAATGGAGAACCTCGAACCTCGAACCGCGCTCAACTCTAATATTTATTGCTAATTTACACTTTCCCATGTGATGTACGGTATTATCAGCTACTGTGGAGACCTATTGTTGTTTTTGTATTTGCACTGGGGTCTCACAGCGACTGATACTATCTAGCTCCGTACCTACTTCCTGCTGTACACATGTTCCCCTGGTGTGTGAGCGCTGGTGCGCAATGCTGGGTGTCTGAACCCGGCGGCTTAACTTTGGTGTGTGTGCATGTCCTATGACGTCACCGAGGTTTGTTTTCCCTGACATGCGCACTTACCTTGAACGCCGCTAGTGTGGATGTCATATCCGGGGTCCACTTGCTGCGTGCGCGCCAACTTAGCGCACACCCGCCAGGGGAAGTGTGCTGCCCATTTCCAATTAGGAATGCAGGTATATAGTGGGGGCGGGAGGTGTGAGGCACATTTGTTCTCACTTGCGACCCATAGGTTGCTGGCGACATTCACTTCTGCTCTACAATGGGTAGGTCGCATTCATGAATATGTGCATCTGATTCTCAGTGCATGCCAATATGTATTTACCTTGGTGTGCTTACCCTAAGTATGGTGCTGTGATATATTCTAATAGATTAATTGAATTTTAATTATGCCATTAGCGACAGTTTGTAGTTCTTGTTGTTTGCTACACTCTGGGAATGATAGGTCGAGCACTCCTTTTATACATATACCCATGCACTATTTGTATCGTATTATATATATGCATTGGACTTGGTGTCCATTGCATAGTTGATTATATGTAATTTTATAAATAAAGTTTGTACAACTTTATGAATTAAGTCTCCCTGCGTGTTCTATACACGGTGTATATTAATAATTGTTGGATCATATTCCATTATTTTCCATACCAAGGGATTAATAATCAGTATTTATTACAGTGATGCTTAGCTTTATTAATAGTCCCTGTTTGTCTGTGATTAGTGTTGTATTCCTCACCTATCTCCGCCTCCTGCACTAATCAATCAGTACACTTGCAACTTTGATGGCTTTCATACACTGCAAACATAAAGGGAATCTTGCTCTATTATTTTATAACACTTATATTATTACTTTTACATGGCTACTGCTACTATGTAAGTGGCTGTCACGATGTGACTGTAGGATAGTGTAGCGCCACTGACTATATCAGGGTGCTACAGGGAACTGCATCCTGTCCCCCAGGGTGCAGGACCTTCCCCCAATAATTCCAGGTTCCCAACAACCGGTGTCACTACCATCAGTACCACAAATCCCAACCACACCTCACATCAAACCTGTCAGACACACTAGTGGGATGGTCCAGCTGGAAGAGGGCCACCCACCTAGGGGTCAGGTAGACTGGTGGGAGGGAGGAAGTCAGAACAATGAAAGCCCTCAAAGAGTGAGGAGCTGGGTGTAGTAGCTCCCGGGGAGTGAGACCAAGGTTGTGTCGCAGACGGTGGTCCAGGACCACAGGAGTCGGAGACCGGTAGCAATGACATTGGAAAGGGGTGTGTGACGCCCTGGCACCGCCAGGTGACCACAGAAGTGTACTACACCCTACATAACACCTTCCCACACCAGGTCCCATCAGCCACAAAATCCTAGCCACCCCCTTAGGGTAAGAAGGACACACCAGTGGGCAGGTGGATTGGGAGCGCCCACCTAGGGGTCTTGAGGATCCGGGGGCCGAAACAAGTCAGTGAGTTTTCTAGTCAGAGTTCAGTTCAAGTTGGAGGTTGAGTGGAGAGGAGTGACAGTGACAGACTGTCAAAAGGAAAGCTGAGCCTAGTGGAGGGTAGCCAGGGAAGGTAGTGGCCCTGGTCTACTGGCTAGGTGGCAAGCAGTGGACCATGTCCAAAGGCGACGGGAGTCCAGTCGCAGGAAATCCAAAGTGGACCAGGACAGGGTTGGAGCCCGCCGGTACCGACAGCGGAGATTCGGTCCGGAAACCGTGCACAGGTGGGGTACCTGGACCCTAGTTAGAAGATGGTTGCAAGCCTCTTCTCTAATTCACCAGGCCGGGAGCAAGGTTCCAGACATTGCTCCAGAAGTGTTAGCCCAGATAGAGCGAAACAGCAGCCCATCGTGGGTGGTGTCACAAAATATCTACAGCAATCCCCGTACATATACGCCCCTTTTTATTTGAGTGTCCGCGTGACCCCCGGGTCTGGAAACCCCTCGAGCCACTGTGGATCCAGATCCGAACAGCAAGCCCAACTGCTGACGTGGGGAGCGGCACACCTCAAAACCTGGCGTCACGAGCAGGATTGTAACCCATCCACCTACCTGGTGGAAGTGTGCCTTGTTTTGGAGTGTAAACAGTGCTCCTTTTGAAAATTTTTCGACAGCTGCCATTTTGCCACGATTTTTGGGTGCGAAAAACAAGCCCGGCGTCTTCTTCCCTGAAAAGGGCGCAAAGTTGAAGACCCGCCCCCTGGGAACGCGGGCGGAAGTTGGTGACTCCCCAGACAGGAAGCGCAAAGGACAGTGGGTCCCGCGTGACTGCTGTCGAAAGACCAAGGGGGAAGAGCCGGAGGATGACGGAGAAGCGACGGCTCCCGCTCCGGACGCAGGAGCGAGGGACTCCAGGACCCCGGTAGTCACTCGGGCAGCGCCGCTCCTCCCGGCAGGGGAGACTGCGATCGTTGACATATTGCCCGCGTCCCCAGCAGTGACTTCCAGGGCACCAGCCAGCGGTGACCATCCCGCAACGGTGATCATGTCGGCTCCGGCAGTCCACCCGGCCGCAACGGAGACTGCACCCGGCCCAGTAGACCCTATGGCCATGGGGTCGGAGTCGGAGGAGACGGATGAGAGTGACTCCGGTACCAGTACCCCGGTGGCTGCATGGGTTCCTCGATTCAGAGGGAACGGCTACCGGATGGCTTTGTCGTCACGAGCGCTTCATACACTGGAGATGTATGAAGTAGAAGCAGAGTCCACCTCCGAGGACGAGCCCCCGCCTGCCACTGGTGGAGTCGTGGTGCCTGTTTGCCGGCACTGTGGTCTGCCTGGGCACTATGCCAGTGTGTGCCCAGGAGGCGCCCGGCCTTAAAGAAACCGGAGAAGGATGGAGGCTAGACCAGAAGCGGTCACATCACCTTCCCCGCTGGGGAAGGATTAAGTCCTTTCCACCATTGCCCAGATTACCCGTTTGTTTAAGTGACTGCCTACCACCCTTGTTGAACCTCCCCAGGTTCCTCTGGAGAGGCCATCTGGAATTCCAGGTGGAAGGTGGTAGAGGCCCGTCATTCTTGTTGAACCACTCTGGTGGGAGCCAGATGGGGCCATCAGGGTCGTGAATGGTGTGTGACATTTCGGTGTCACTGGGGACCCTAGGTGTAGGACAATGGTCAGTTAACCCGTTGGTGTCTGATGTGCAACATGTAAAGTAACTGTTTTGGTAGCGGAGCCCGTCTACCCCTTTTTGCCCTGTTATGCCTCACCAGGATTGTAGCACAACATGGAGTGGACTGTCGGAGGAGAGATCTGAAGTGTCTGGGAGAGAACTATATAGGGAGTTCCCAGTTGGCATTGAGCAGTCTGGAAGGAGCTCCGGTGTAGAGCTTGGGGAGAGGGGCAGTAAGGGCCTCAGGAATAGGCCAGCCGCTTGCGGGGAACCCGAAGTGGACCGGGACATGGTAGTGGCCCACTGGTGCCGACTGTTGGGACAAATTTCCCTTTACATATTCTCCTTTTTGTTGTGGAGCCTGGGATCACAGACCAGGTCACACCACCGTGATACCTCTAGAAACAATCCCTTGGCCCGGTTCTGAGTAGCCCCTATCCCGGGGCGACAAAGGTGTGACAGACATAGTCATGGAGGACTGTTGGCACCAGAGGGCCCAATAACCGGACCGGTACCGAGCACGATGGGGTACAGGACACTAGGCCAGGAACCGGTTCAACGTCCTGATAATTAACCTGGGAGGAAGAGTATCTTCACATACTTCCCTAAGAGCTCAGAGATTGAAGGCATCAGCACAACGCAGGGGATAGGGTTTTCCAGATAAAGAAACCCACTGAAATCCCAAGTGCCAGCCATCAAGAGCACAGCTACACATCACATAGGTAGCGGGGCGCCAACAGCTTCAAGCCAAGAGGCCACAACAGACAACTAAATTGTGCACGGAGGCAGGGTCTGGATTACCAAGTGACACCTGGACGGGCTCCCCGCAGTGGCAGCGGTACACAGAGACTTTGGTTTACTACAGTGTGTGCGTCTACTTTATAATCCTCATCCAGCACCACGACTACCGCACTGAGTACCCTGATCCCTGCACCCTGTCATCCCAACCAATCCACCAAATCCCCCAAAGTCCAGGGCCTTCCCTACCTGCGGAGGGACTGACACCTTGCCGTCCCACACCATCTGACCCAGTACTTCCTCCAGCAGTGGCGGTACTCCCATTACCACAACCCGCAGATAGTGTCACGAACTTCTCCCCTGTAAATATCCCCTTTTAAAGATCAAAGTGTCCACCAAGCCAGGTCCGGACGACCCCACTCGAGCCATGATCCCGGATCCGAGCATCCCGACCAACCCTGGGGCGGTACAATAGTGAGCGATAAGGGGATCCTATACTCTCCCTCATGCTAGGGGACCCTAGACTATCCCTAACATTTTGATTAGCCCTTATGGTGGCAGCATGGATCATAAATGGACAACCATCAAGAGTAGGCTGAGAGGTACCCTCTTTTGCAGCTGGTTCAGTGGTGACAGGGTAATTGGTCACCACAATTACCACTGCCACCACTGCTACATAGGACTCTTCCTCAAACCCAGGCTTCTATCTTCAGGCACAACGCTCACATACCTTTCCTCTGCCTTCTTATCCTTGGTCGATTTTGAAAAGCTGCAAAAGTGGGGCACCTCTCAGCCTACTCTTGATGGTAGTCCGTTTGTGAGCCATGCTGCTCCCTTTCATTTCTCATGCAAAACCTTGAAAAAGGCTCCAGTAGCCGAACCGTTGGGTTTTTGCTCCCCCTTTTGGTGGACTTTTTGCAGAATGTCGAAACAAAATAAAAATTTCAAAAATTTGTGTCTATATTTGAGTTCACTATACAGTTTACTATATTTATCCCAATAGCACCTACCTATAGTGGTTGAGTTGGGCTTATCCCTTATGCAAGCTGAACCTTGTCCTGACCTCTCCTTTTATGCCTTGGTGGTGCTGGCCTGCCTGGCTGCTAGTGGGATGTCAAAGCGTGTTTTTAGTTTTGCTGGGGCAATCATCACTGATAGGCGCACACTTCTCTTTACAGAAAATGCAGACAGACTTACTATGATAAAATCCAGCAAAGACTGGATTTCTCCACAGTTTATAATCCCTCCAGATGAGAGCAAGCCAAAGTAAATTCCCCCAAAATGTTGATTTTGACTATTGCTATCCAGCCCAGCCAATATTCTGAAGCAACATTGGGTGATGATGAGGAGGATGAGGAGGATGAAGACTTGTTTTTCTGTGCTACCAAGGGGACTCCCAATTTTACACAGGGGGCTCTCAACCCGGGCTTCATGTCTGTCCATCATGAATGGGTTGGAGAGGAGGAGGAGGCGAGTCAGCATGAGGAGAGGATGGCTATTTTTTCTCCTGGTGGGGACACAGAACCTTTGCTTGTTTGCAGCTTGGCCGACATGGCACAGTTTATGTGTAAGTATCTGTGGCAAGACCCTTGCGTGATACACATTTTATCTAACAATCTGTACTGGTGGGCCACCTTTTTGAACCCACGATACAAGAAGAAATTTCTTTCTGTCCTTTTGGAGTCACCAAAGGTTTGCATAATACAATCCTTCAATAGGGTCATTGTAGATCAGTTCCTGAAAACATCACCATCAGATAACGCTGGTGGCAGAGTTACTGACTCTTTTCAACACCAAGGATTAATGGGGAGAGACATGAACACCAGGTCCAACAGAGGTAGTGGGAAAATGTGCGCAAACTTGACCATTTTCAATAAACTAGCAAAGCAGCAAGGGCTATCTGTGCCTGTAACAATGCCAAGGAGGGAGAAGTTGCACAACATGGTCAAGTGGTACTTGAGTGACCATACCTGGGTCCTTTCTGATGCTTCAGTTGCCTTTAATTATTGGGTGTCCAAGCTGAACACTTGGCCCGACCTCCCCTTATACACTTTGAAGGTGCTGGCCTGCTCAGCTGCTAGTGTGATGTCAGAGTGTGTTTTCAGTTCTGCTGGGGCAATCATAACTGATAGGCGCAGACGCCTCTCCACAGAAAATGCAGACAGACTTACTATGATTAAATTCAATAAAGACTGGATTTTTCCACAGTTTGTAATCTCTCCAGATGAGAGCAAGCCAAAGTAAATTCCCCCAAAATGTTGATTTTGACTGCTGCTTTAACAGACACCCCTTCCCATATAAAGCCATTTCCTTCCTGCGTCAACCATGACTCAGGCCATAGGGCTAATTTTTGTAAACACTAGGCACATTGTGCACTGGACAAACCAGGACAGTAGTCCTACCAAACTAATATTTGTTATTGGAGACCCTATTCACGGGTTGTCCCATATTGTGACTGAGATACGGGAATACATATTCGATAGAAATCTACTGTCAGTCACCATAGCTGGCAAAAAAAACATCCCTGGGTTGTCTCACATTGTGATTAAGATAGGGGATACATATTTGATAGCCATTTACAATGATTTTTGATGAGCAACTAATGGCCCTCTGAAAGCTTGAATTGAGGGCCGCAGAATGACATGGAGGAGGAGAAGAGTAAAGCCTAATGCTACATTGGGCGCATTGTAAATTGCTATGGAATATGTATTCCCTTAACTGAGTCTTAGTGAGGGAGGGACCACCCAAATGTATAAGTGTACCACCCCATGGGCTCGGCCGGCTGCCGAGCCGCTCGGATCCGTGCTCGTACGGTGGGTGGCTCGAGCTCCTCACGGACCCGGGGGTCACGTCGCTCCTCAAAGGGGTTGGCGCTACACGTAGGGACTTCGGTGGGGAGTTCCACGGCCGGAGCTGAGGTGGTTTGTAGGGGATTTAAGTTCGTGATGCCACCCACGGGTTGTGGTGAATGGATGGACACCACCGCTGCCGTTGACTAGGCCTCCTGGGAACGGTGTTGTGCAGCTTGGTGTTGACCCCTCCGTGGGTAGGGGAGTGATGGTCCCGGGGGCCCGAGGGAGGTGCTGAGGCGAGGGGATGGGTGCGTGCTGGGTGCTGATGCGGTGCGCAGCCCGAAGGCACTGGTGTACTCACTACGACACAACACACTGGAGTCTCTGGTAAACCAAACGGGATGAGGAACGGGGCCCGCAGCCGGCTGCAGCTTCTCTCTTAACAGGTTGGTGGTTTCCGCCTTTCTCCTGCACCTCCTTAATGTAAATGTTATGACCCCTATGCCTAAGCAACGGTAGTCCGCTCCCCGGCTTGCTGGATGTCGGTAGAGCCCTGTTTGCCCGCAGATGCTGGCCCTTTGGGTCTCTATGCCTTGGCGGTGGCTTTACCCTAATGGTTGGGCTGTTGTCTTCAGTCGGGTCTTGTGTGGGAAAGGTCCTAAAGTCCAGTCCTCAATAAGTTAATTTGACTCAGCCCTGTTGGTTCTGGGCTTCCTACTGGGTCTGAGTACCCCTCCTGGTGCTCCGGTTTCCAATCGGTTCCCCAGTTCGGTATCGGCGGGGCACCACCCGATCCCGGTCCCTACGGTTCTACCAGCTGTAATCCCAGCTCCTGCAGGCGGCCACTACCGTCTGCCTCCTTGTCAGAGGTGACTGGGCTCCAACCCAGACACCTGAGTAGACTATTGGCAGGCCTGGTCACAGGTCTGCCCTTGAGCTCGACTTCTCTCTTCCACAGTCAAAGCTAATCTACCTTTTTGCACTAGAACTTGTGTTTTTCCCGCCTCCAGGCCTGTGAACTCCTCGGTGGGCGGAGCCAAGCGCCTTGCTCCACGCCCCTGGTGTGGACATCAAACACGGAGGGAGATGACAAGGGTTTTGTAGTTTGACTGCTGTCACCTTTTCATGGAGGGGGTGTGTATGCATGGGACTACCTGCGACGACCTGACTAGTCCAGGGTGTCACATAAGTATCAGCAGTCCCGCCCAAACATATGTTACTGGACCACTTGAGGCACCTCAGGCCAAAGATCAACATTAGAAAAAGGTATATTCTAGCTGGCCTTGTAAAGTCTGGGAAATAGCTAACTAGAAATTATGTATGACAGAGGGACATACAAAATGTATGTCAGTACCCTCCCAATTGTAAAAGTAAAAAAAAAAAGCCAAAACCCTACGTGTGAACAAACGCTAAAAGGGATATTTTTTTTTCTTCAAGGGAATTTAGCCTTATATACAAGTTATTTTGCAGGAAAAAACTGTTTCTTAACCTTTTTGGCCTGTAGAATGCAATTTAGGTTAGGTTTAGTATGTGTTCTTGTGCATCTGTAAAAGTGGCAAAATACTGTGACATTCTCATTCCCAGAAACCTATGTGAGTCAGAAATGCATTAAGGCATATTCTCCAGGCTCTCCCCATTAAGGGCGGCTTTGCACGTTGAAACATCGCATGTGCGATGTCGGTGGGGTCAAATCGAAAGTGACGCACATTCGGCGTCACGTTCGACATCGTAGTGTGTAAATGCTAGATGATACGATGAACGAGCGCAAAAGCGTCGTTATAGTATCATCAGTATATTCTCCGACATTTCCATAATGCCGGTGCTGCGACAGGTACGATGTTGTTCCTCGTTCCTGTGGCAGCACACATCGCTGTGTGTAAAGCCGCAGGAGCGAGGAACATCACCTTACCTGCCGCCGGCGGCTATACGGAAGGAAGGAGGTGGGCGGGATGTTTACATCCTGCTCATCTCCGCCGCTATTGTCGCTATGACGCCGCACGACCCGCCCCCTCAGGAAGGAGGCGGGTCGCCAGCCAGAGCGACGGTCGCAGGGCAGGCGAGTGCATGTGAAGCTGGCGTAGCGATAATTTTCGCTACGCCAGCTATCACAAGATATCGTACCCGCGACAGTGGCGGGGACTATTGCGTGCGACATCGCAGCATCGGCTTGCAATTTCACAAAGTGCAAAGCCCGCCTTAGTTTCAGCAGTTTTCCATCTATTTCAACCTTTTCCTCAGGCCCTCAGACCTCTTTGTTGGGTCCAGCAGCAAATTACTTGCATTTCCCATTGACTTACATTGTACTCACTATTCGGAACGAATACGCGAGTATTACAAAGTACTCATTACGAGTATAGAGATTATGAATATTACGGTACTCGCTCATCTCTAGCGAAATGTAGTTTTGTTAAAAAATTAAGGCCACAGACCTGGCTGCACAAGGGCAACAAGTAGAATTTTGGAGGATGAGGCAGCAAAACATTTTTTATTGGGTTTTCAATGTGATATTAAATTTAGGGGTTACTGTATTTTTGGAGTCTCCAAAACACTGGGCATGGCAAATAGAGTATAGCATTGTCTGTTTGCAGGAGGTCTAGTTGTCTACTCAGCCAAAGATATGGACAAGTCTAGTGCAATCTATGACTTGTTCATTTTAATTAGTCAGCCACATTAGATAAGGACAGGTGGATGCGCCTATCTGTGATGACCTCCCTCTCATCCTGAACACATGTTCACACCGTCAGGGCCGGCCTTAGCCTGAGTGGCGCCCTGTGCAAAACTGCCCTTTGGTGCCCCCCCCTACTGATTTTTTACCCAGTTTCCCAGGAAACAAAGGAGGACAGGAGGCCGTCTTTTTTTTTATATCCTAAGAAAATTGATCTCTTCAAATGTACAATAAATTACAAATTTGCGCTGGAGAATCTGCACCTCAAATCCACATTAATGTCACCACATCTGTCACTCGTTTTTTTAAAGGTCTTCCGATTTCAACCATTTATGTTGTATCCATGGATATTACACTCCACCCCCGACTCCAACCCTCAAGCCCTCCACACCATTCTGGAAGAACGTGTGTATACACACATACACACATACACAGTCATGGCCAAAAGTGTTAGCACCTTTGAAGTTGTTCCAGAAAATAAAGCATTTCCATTAGAAAATTAATAATACACCCCATACACCTCTTCTCTCCATAATATACTCTCTACACCACCCCTTTCCATAATCTCTCTCCCACACTGCCCCTATTTGTAATATTCCCCCACACACTGCCCCTCAGTGTACCCCCACACGATATCCCTGTGTATAATATCCCCACACACTGCCCCTCTGTAAGATACACACACACACACACACACACACACTCTGCTCCTCTGTATAATATCTCTCCCACACACACTGCTCCTCTGTATAATATCCCCCACACACTGCGCCTCTGTAAGATACACATACGCACGCACACACACACATACACACACACACACACACTGCTCCTCTGTATAATATCTCTCCCACACACACTGCTCCTCTGTATAATATCCCCCACACACTTCGCCTCTGTATAATATCCCCCCCACACACACTGTTCCTCTGTATAATATCCCCCCACACACACTGTTCCTCTGTATAATATGTCTCCCACACACACTGTTCCTCTGTATAATATCCCCCACACACTGCGCCTCTGTATAATATCCCCCCACACTGCACCTCAGTATAATATCCCCTCACACTGCACCTCAGTATAATATCCCCCCACACTGCACCTCAGTATAATATCTCCCACACACACTGCACCTCAGTATAATATCGCCCCACACACTGCTCCTCAGTATAATATCCCCCCCACACACCGCTTCTCTGTATAATATCCCCCACACACAATGCCCCTCTGCATAATACCCCCCACAAACTGGTTTTCTGTATAATATCCCCACATACACACTGCTCCTCTGTAGAATATCTCCCCACACACTGCTCCTCTGTTTAGTATCCCACCCACACACTGTTTATTAATATAATATCCCCCACACACACTGTTCCTTTATATAATATCCTACCACCCACACTGCTCATCTGTATAATACCCTCCACACACACTGCTCCTCTGTATAATACCTGCCCACACACTAGTCCTCTGTATAATATCTCCCCACAAACACTGCTCCTCAATATATCCCCTCCACACACTGCTCCTCTGTATAATGTCCCCACACGTACACTGCTCCTCTGTAAATACCAACACACACTGCTCATTTGTATAATATCCCAATCACTGCTCCTCTGTATAGCATCCTCCACACACACACACACACACACACACACACACACACACTGCCCCTTTATATATCCCCCACACACTGCATCTCTGTATAATATATACACACACACACACACACAATGACCCTCTGTGAAATATCTCTCATGTACGCTGCCCCTTTGTACACTATCCCCCACACAAGCTGCCGCTCTTTATATATCCACACACACAATGCTCCTCTGTATATCACCCCACACACTACCCCTCTGTATACTATCCCCCATACACATTGTTTCTCTGTATAATATCCTCCTGATATATATGTCCAATCCTGGGCACCTCCTGGTATGTATATCCTACTCCTGGGCACATTCTGGTATATATGTGTCCCCATCCTTGTTTCTGTCCCCTTCTTGGTATATATGTCCTCCTCCTGGTATATATGTTCCCATCCTGGTTTATTTGTCCCTTCCCATATATGCACATCCTAGGCTCCTCCTGATGTATATATAGTCCCCTCCTGGGCACATTCTGGTATATATGTCCCCATCCTTGTTTTTGTCCCCTTCCTGGTATATATCTCCATCTTCTTGTGTATATGTGCCTTTCCTGGGTCTCCTCGTATATTTGTCTACTGCAAAAAAGAAAAAAAAAAAAAAAAAAAAACACAACACATTTTACTCACCCTCCCCGACTCCCACATCCTGCTGCGTCCTCTCTGAGCAGCGATGCATTTCAGCTGGATGTGTGCCCTCCACACAGCCAGCTAAAGCAAGGCAGGGGCTGCAGTCAGTGGGCGCCCCACAACCTGGGGCTGGAGTCAGCAACACCCCGCCCCCCGCGGCTGGAGTCAGCGACCCCCCACCACCCGCGGCTGTAGTCAGTGCCCCCCCTGGAGTCAGCACCCCCCCACCCCGCGGCTGTAGTCAGCGGCTCCTCCCCGCCCCCTGCGGCTGTAGTCAGCAGCCCCCCCCCATCAGCACCCGCGGCTGTAGTCAGCGGCCACCCGCCCCACATGGCTGTAGTCAGCGCCCCCCCCATCAGCACCCGCGGCTGTAGTCAGCGGCCCCCCTCATCAGCACCCGCGGCTGTAGTCAGCGCCCCCCCCATCAGCACCCGCGGCTGTAGTCAGCGGCCCCCCCGCGGCTGTAGTCAGCGGCCCTCCGCCCCTGTAGTCAGCGCCCCCCCCATCAGCACCCGCGGCTGTAGTCAGCGGCCCCCCCCATCAGCACCCGCGGCTGTAGTCAGCGGCCCCCCCCATAAGCACCCGCGGCTGTAGTCAGCGGCCCCCTCGCGGCTGTAGTCAGCGGCCCCCCTGCCCCTCGCGGCTGTAGTCAGCGCCCCCCCATCAGCAGCCGCGGCTGTAGTCAGCGCCCCCCCCCCCATCAGCACCCGCGGCTGTAGTCAGCGCCCCCCCCCCATCAGCACCCGCGGCTGTAGTCAGCGGCCCCCCCGCGGCTGTAGTCAGCGGCCCCGCAGCTGTAGTCAGCGGCCCCCCCACCCCCCTGCGGCTTTAGTCAGCGGCCCCTCCTGCGGCTGGAGTCAGCGCCCAATCGTGGCTGTAGTAATATATACAAGGCACTCCTGAATTCAGTAAAATGATGATTTTTTTATTATTTCATACTCAGTATAGTCAAGTCAGACGTTGCGGCCCGAACATGGCCTTCATCAGTAACTGAAATAGATTAACAAAATATCCAAAGTTACATCAAAAGAATAGAAAAATTATAAAAATAAAATAGGAACATCGAGTACAGTAGATTTATACAAAACAGATTAAACATCTGTGTTAATAGTACCAGATGATATAGATAGAATAGACCAATGCAATGAATGATATATCATAAGTGATTACAGTGCTGTATAGCAAAATGCTGGATCCCAAAGGAAGACCAAAGGGGTGTAGAGAGAAGTAAAAACTAGAAAAAACGTGAAAGATAACCATGAAAAAGTACTGTGAAAAATAATGTGAAAAATACTTGAATAATAGTGATGATAGTGAGGTAATAGAATGGGACAAAAAGAAAGTGCCTGTCTTACCTAGCACCTGAGATGAATAGAGATAGATTATAGTTTCACTCTGTTCATTGGCAGTATTTGGAATGCTAAAATGAATGTGGGAAAATGTCAGGTATTGAGCTCCTTTACATGAAAGGAATGGAGAGAGCACAGACCTCCCAGCTTACCTAGCAGATATTTGACTGGGATCTGCAGCCTGTTATTTCTGCCATGGGCAGTTGTAGTAATGCTAAATAAAGGAAGGATATATAATATTAGGTGGCTTCCCAAAAGGAGGACTAGAGGCAACAATCTACAAGCTTACCTATTAAGAGAGTCTCTGTGGTTTGCAGCCTGTCATTAGCAGTATCCACAGCTGTGTGGAGGGATTGACTCTAGGAAACTGTCAGGCTTAAAAGCCGGCATGATCCAATCACATGGGGGGAGGGGCGGGTCTAGCTACGTGGCATGTGAGGGAGGCCTGTGTCGCTGGAACCAATGAGCTTAGACTGGGTGTTCCTTAGGCTAGTTTCACACTTGCGCTATTTTGGCGCAAACGGAATCCGTCACTAATGTAGTACAGTTCATTTACATTGGAAGCGCATTACTATGGCGCGTTTGTGTGTCATGCAGTACCCGCTTGTGTCCACATGATGTCGCGCTTCCACTGTAAAAAAATGAACTGTACTACATTAGTGACGGATTCCGTTTGCGTCAAAATAGCGCAAGTGTGAAACTAGCCTTATGTGATGTCAGAGCTCAGAATCAGGTGCTGGGCAGGCACATGTGCTGTGATTAGGAAAGACAGATTTCAGCTCACTGCAAGTATAGAGCAGGAGCATGCTCAGTAGGCATGAAACCAGACTTAGGTTTTGAGAGGAAAGAAAAGCCTGTCTGGAAGATGTCCCTTCAGAGTGGTGCAGGTGCCTAATAAGCCATACAACTGAAGGCACAGGGGAGAATCCAGGGGATGAGAGGAGATAGAGGACTCAAATCTGAATCTAAAAAGAGAAGAATTTTTCGTATTAATAATAGGTTGACACAATAAACCATAATACATTACTGTGGATATGAATAAGATATCACAACAAGATTTTCATTGGAGAACAGTAAAAATATCAGGCATGGAATCTTACAAAAATGATTGTAGATCATAATCCCTGTTTAATCCTTTTGGGTGTAACGTATTTAATTCATGGATCCAAAATGCCTCTCGTTTCAGAATTATCTGTTTAATGTTGCCTCCTCTACGTGGGGTAGAAATTTGCTCCACTACCTGAAATTTTAAGTTGGGAGATTCTGTGGCCAAAGGTGTTAAAATGATAGGGAATTGGCAAAATGTTGTCCTCACAGCGTATGGTGGACTTGTGTTTAGAAATTCTGTCTTTGATCCACTGTGAGGTTTCTCCCATGTAGAGAAGACCGCATGGACATCTAATAACATAGATCACATTCATTGAATCAAATGTGAAATAATTTTTTATTTCATATCTTTTACCTGTGTATGGATGGACCAATGTGTCCCCTTTCTGTAAATTATTACACTGGGGGCAGTGTAAACAGGGGAATGTTCCCAGTTTTGGAGTTCCCAGAAATCTTTGAGTGGACAGGGGTTTGTTTGGACCTATATCCGCGCGGACTAGACGATCCTTTAAATTATTTGACCGGCGAAAACAGGGGAGAAATTTATTTTTGAATTCTTGAATATTAGGGTAGCCATTGTGTAAAATATTCCAGTGCCTCCGAATCGCACTATGCATTCTATACATGAATGGATGGTAGGTATGGATGAATGGGATCTGCCCCTTATTATCATCTTTGGGGGAAGGTGTATGTTGGATACTACTATCAAGGATTGAAGGGGGATATCCCCGTTTTACAAATTTGTTCCTCATTTCAAGAAGTCTTGTTCCACATGTATTGGGATCAGATACAATCCTTTTGACCCGTTGAAATTGTGAAATGGGAATGGACTTCTTTGTAGCATTTGGATGGTGGCTTGTATAGTGCAGTAGAGTATTGCGGTCCGTTGGTTTGGTGTATAGATCTGATGTAAGATTACCGATGTCTTCCTTCAGTATATAGGTGTCTAAGAAATTAATCTTGTTATTATCAAAATGCATGGTAAATCGGAGTGAAGGCCAAGCATTGTTAATGTGTCCAGAGAATTCATGTAAGGACTCGATGGGCCCCGTCCATATGCAAAACACATCATCGATAAAGTGTCGCCAAAGCGGACAATATGACTTAAAAAGTGGATGTTCATAGATTATTGTGTCTTCAAAATCAGCCTTATAGCAATTTGCATACGGGGGGGCCACATGCGAGCCCATTGCGGTCCCTTGCGTCTGCAAATAATATGTATCTTCAAACAAAAAGAAATTTTCCCGTAGAACTAAATTTAATGCATAGGTCAACAACAGGTGGTTGGATACTACTATCACTGAGTTGGAGTTTACGCATAGATTCCATGCCTTTGTCATGTGGGATGTTAGTATAAAGACTCTCAACATCAAAAGTTACTAAAATGGCTGTGGAATTAATTTTATTTAATTGTCGAATAGTCTCAAGGAAATCTGTTGTGTCCAAAATAAATGCTTTAGTTTTCCTAATGAAAGGGGTAAGCATTTTTTCTAAAAATTTAGCCAAAGGGGAAAGTAGGGAGTCGGTTGAGGCGACAATCGGTCTCCTCGGGGGATTGTTGAAACTTTTATGAATTTTGGGGAGTATGTATATTACAGGTGTGATGGGATACTTATTAGGTAGATAATCTACTGTATTTTCATCGATAGTCCCATTGATCAAATGTACGTGCAGAATATCCTTAATCTTCTGTGCTAGAGTAGCTGTAGGATCCCTAGGTAATATACGGTATACATTCGAGTCATTTAACTGCCTTCTGATTTCTTTAACATAATCACAGCGGTCCATAACAACAACTGCCCCACCTTTGTCAGCTGGCTTTATCATGATGTCCTTATCCTCCAGCAAGCTGTTGATCGCCCGTTGTTCAACCGGCGACAGATTGCTTCGTATATGGATGTGCCCATGTTCAACATCTTTCCTCAGTTGCTCAAAGTCCTTCTGTATAAATCCTATAAAAGTCTCTAGAGGAGCAGATCCCCTTGGAGGCTTAAAAGTACTTTTCTTCTTCAGACCCATGTCTGCCGCAGAAATAAGAGCAGAAGTGGGTTGTATATTGAAGGATGTTGATCCACTGAAATGGGCTTTGAGTCTCAGATTTCTAAAAAATCTATTCAAATCCATTTCTAGTTCAAATGTATTAAATTTTGCCGTCGGGCAGAAGGATAATCCCTTTTGTAGGACCAGAAGCTGGGGTGGACTGATCATTTTAGAGGAGATATTAATCACTAATGAATCTTTACCTGTGATCTCGTTGACCTCGACATTCCTATGTTGCCTCTTCCCGTAGCCCCATCTCCTTGTCTTTGGTTTTGCCGTCTTGTTCGTCCTCCTAAAAAAGAAGGGAAAGAGGTGGAAGATTGAGGAGCCCGTGGGCCTCTGTTGTCCCCATCTTGGCTGTAGTCAGCGGCCCCCCCACGGCTGGAGTCATCGGCTCCCCCGCGGCTGGAGTCAGCGGCCCCCCCACCACTTCAGCTCATAGAGCGCCTACCTCTCCCTGCCGGATACCGCGCGCTCGCCAGCTCCGCGTTGCCCGCAGCATTGTGATGAGGTGCAGAGTGATGACCTCACATTGGGCTGCGGGATGACGCGCCACCTTTCTGCTCTGCTCCAGTCACAGTGCCCCACCACATGGCTAATTTGCATGTGATGCCCTAGAAGGACTTCGCATGCACCTTAGTCATGTGCAGACTGCAGTAGTGGCTGAAGCGACACCGCGCTTCTCTGCTGCAGCTGTGACTGGGGCTCGGTGAAGGTGGTGGGCCCGGCTGGCCAGGCGCTACATAAAGTTAAGTAAGTAACCGGTGGCGGTTACAGTAAAAATGCTGTGCTGGGACCGGACGAGCCAGGAAATTTACAACTTCTTACCTCTATGCTGCGCCCCCCCCTGAAGCATGGCCGTCAGCGCCCTGTGCAACCGCACAAGTCGCACATGCCTAAAGCCGGCCATGCACACCGTACACATGCAGTAGGGGAGGCTAGCGCCTCTAAGGCATGCTGTGCAAGATCAGGCCATGTATTCAATTATGCCACCCAGAAATTAAATGGTGCAGAACTATCAGCTATTGTGCCGCCCCTGCAGCGGTCGACCTGCTCGGATCTGGGGGTGATTACTTGTGGCTCGAGGGTCTCCGGACCCGGGGGCTAGGGGCCACACTCAAATGAAGAAGGGGCTATTTATAGGGTAGATATAGTTCGTGACGCCACCCGGGGTGTGCGGTAACGGACAGTACCGCCGCTGCCGTTGGGAGTACCCGGGGTGATGGAGTGGGGCAGCCAGATGACATTACCCTCCACGGGTAGGGAAAGGCCCCGGGACCCTGGATGTTGGTATGGGGTGCGGGAGAGCGCAGGCTCGCTGGTTGCAGGGGTTAATCAGGTACTCACTCAGCAAGAAAACAGACACTGACAATGTGGTAAACCAAGTCTCTGAGTGCTGCTGCCCTCTTGGGGAGCTCGTCTGGGTCCCGTCCCCTGCAGCACTGCCTGGTGGTCCGTGGCCTGCCTCCGGGCACAGTAATTTTAGAGTGTCCAAGTGGCCCATCAGCTTGGAGCTTTCCGGGCCCTGCTCCCTGCTAAGAGTAGCAGAGGAGCTTGCTCTCAGGAGCTCACGCTTGGGATTTCAGTGGGCTGCTTTGCTTGGAAAGCCCTATCCCCCTCGTTGTGCTAGTGCACCTGATCTCTGAGCTTCGTGGGAACAGTCCATATAGAACCTGTCCTCCGCAGGTTAATTGCCGGGTTGCTTGGAGCCTCTCCCTAACCTAGGGTCCGTGTACCCCAACGTGCCTTTGGTCTCAGCCCGGCTATTGAACTGCGGCTGCTAGCTATCTTCCAAGACTAGCCAAGCACCCAGTCCCAAGCTCCGACGACCCGGTCTCCGACTCCTCCGGGTCCAGACCACCGTCTGCGACCTAGTCTGCTTCTCCCCTGGGAGCTCCAACTCCCAGCTTCCCTGAGCTCCTCACAGCTCGAGGGCTACCACTGAACTGACTTGTCACCTCTCACCTCCCTGACTGACCCCTAGGTGGGCGGCCCTATTCCAGCTTAGCAGCCCACTGGTGTGTCTGACAGGGTGTGGTGCAAGGTGTGACTAGGATTTATAGATGCTGGTGGAGGCAGTACTGCAAGATGGGGACCCAGAACCATGGGGGGTTGAATCCTGCACTGGAGAGAAAGAGCGTGCAGTACCCTGTGACGACCTGAATAGGCCAGGGTGCATCACACTATCACTGCGATACGTGTGGACAGGTACTCTTCCACCATGTTTGCTAAACGCTGACTCCTGGAAAAACGCACTGTAGCAAATGGTGTGTAGGGCTGCACATGAATTGTTGCTAAATTGCCATGATGACCCTCCCTCCGGAGGTGTGGCCGTTGCAAGCACTGTATCGTTCACTTCCTGCTCCTCCTCCTCCTATACCGACTTGTTGTTTCAATGAGCACCCGGTGTCTGATGGAAATGACATAAGTCCAGTGTTACACAGCTTGGCCTTGTATTCGTACATTTTTTCACTTCCGCTCCAATGGTGAAAGTAGTGATGCTACGTGGTCTTTGTACTGTGGATCCAGTAGGGTCACCAACCAGTAGTCACAACTGGTCAGAATCCTTGGAACTAAAGAATTGTTGTGCAGGCACAACAACATGTATTGGATCATGTGTGCCAGGCTTTCCAGCGTCAACCACAAGCTGACCTTAGTCACAGGTCTGTGGACTGACTCTTATGTGTCCCCCCGACCACACTATTGTACAGTAATGCCCCTGATCTAACTTCCCGACCACCCTGGTGCTCAAACGGTTCCTCCTTTTGGGGACCACAGCTCAGATAAATGAGTCAGTCTTTCCTTCTGCTCCTCCTACTCTGGTGCCACGTCCAGTATAGCCTCCAGCATATTTTCAAGCAGGCATAAAATTGGTATATTGATGCTGATTATGCCATCATCAGCGCTAGCCATGCTTGTTGAGTATTCAAAGCAGTGTAACATGGCACACAGATCCTGCATAGAGGTGCACTCATTGGTAGTGAAGTGGTGTTGGTACACAAAGCAATTCTGCCGTGCGTGCTGCAGCCGAAACGCCATTATTGCCTTCTGCTCCTCACACAGTCTCTCCACCATATGGAAAGTGGAGTTCCACCTTGTTGGTACTTCGCATGTGAGGTGTTGAGCAGGAAGACCGAAGTGCCTTTACAGTGCAGACAAGAGAGCAGCATCAGGGTGAGAATGCCGAAAGTGCGCACCTACTGCCCGCACTTTCAGCCAAAGCTCTGACATATGTGGGTTATTTTTGAGGAAGCTCTGCACCACTAAATTCAGCATAAGTGCCAGGCAAGAGATGTGTGTCAAGATGCCTAGGCCCATAGCAGCAACGAGATTTTGGCACACCACTAGACCGGGCTGTAGGTTCACCTTCAACAACCACTCATCTGTTTGTTGTTTTATGCCCATCCACAGCTCCTGCATGGTGTGAGGTTTGTCCCACAGGCAGATGAATTTGAAAACGGCCTGCTATTGTTTACTCCTGGCTGTGCTAAAGCTGGTGATGATGTAAATCTTAAGCGGGCTTTACACGAGACGATAGATTGTGCGATATGTCGTTGGGGTCACGGTTTTCGTGACGCACATCCGGCATACCGCACGACGTGGTTTTGTGTGACACCTCCTAGCGACGCAGTATCGCTCACAAATCGTGAGTCACATTTGAGCCACAACCTGGGAAGGCGGCAGTAAGAGGATTTGAATGCCACCCATACATATCAAACCCCCTGTGAGCAATACACAGATGGAAGCACTCCTCAGCATATTATAACTAAAACTATACCCTATACGGCTGTTTCCATCTCCTACAACTACCAGGTGCATCTTATCAGGGAATATCTCCCATACTACTACATCTATTTCAAAGGACGTGTCCACATCTGAACGGTCCGTATGTAATGAATATGCAAAACAGAGCTTGACTCCTGTGACTCCTAATCAGATATACCTTGGGTGGATTTCCTCTCTTCATCTTTATCCCTGCAACTGCAGACTACATAAGATAAAACAATACTCTTGAGAGAATCTGTTTTTCCTTTGTGGAGTGACCCGGCGTGAGAAAGGCCCATATTTAGGCCAAAACCTCTTCCTCCCTTGTCACTTTATAAATAAAAATCCACGTTTTTTTGCTAAAGAATCAACTTTGTTCAAGTCTTCTTTCTACTTCGTATATACGTGAGAGTGCAGTGTATAAATATTGACTGATAACCAGGACCGTGGCCCTCTCATTTGCACCTCATAAACTTATTTTTTGGTTGTGAGCACACCATAATTCTTTGAATGAATGAAAGTAGTGCAGGGGTGTGCGGTGATGATGCGTGCTGGGTAGTGCTGGTGTGTGCGGTGATGATGCGTGCGGTAGTGCAGGGGTGTGCAGTGATGATGCGTGCGGTAGTGCAGAAGTGTGCAGTGATGATGCGTGCTGGGTAGTGCCTGCGTGTGCGGTGATGATGCGTGCTGGGTAGTGCCTGCGTGTGCGGTGATGATGTGTGCTGGGTAGTGCCTGCGTGTGCGGTGATGATGCGTGCTGGGTAGTGCCGGCGTGTGCGGTGATGATGCGTGCGGTAGTGCAGGGGTGTGCGGTGATGATGCGTGTGGTAGTGCAGGGGTGTGCGGTGATGATGCGTGCGGTAGTGCAGGGGTGTGCGGTGATGATGCGTGCTGGGTAGTGCTTGCGTGTGCGGTGATGATGCGTGCTGGGTAGTGCCGGCGTGTGCGGTGATGATCCGTGCGGTAGTGCAGGGGTGTGCGGTGATGATGCGTGCGGTAGTGCAGGGGTGTGCGGTGATGATGCGTGCGGTAGTGCAGGGGTGTGCAATGATGATGCGTGCTGGGTAGTGCCTGCGTGTGCGGTGATGATGCGTGCTGGGTAGTGCCGGCGTGTGCGGTGATGATGTGTGCGAGGTAGTGCCTGCGTGTGTGCATGTGGGGTCTCTCTCTCAGCATAAAAAAACAACAAAAAAAAAACGGATCCGTCGCATCAGTTTTTTCACAATCTGAGACGGATCCATTGCATCAGGCACAAACCAGATTGTGCCTGATTGGAAAAAACTGATGTGTGAACAGCAGCTCTGCCAGGCAGGGGATCATGTGGTCGGTAGCTGATAGAAGCATTGGCAATGCTTCTATCTTTGCATATTACCGGCCAGTGCTGTCTGTGCACCTGCAGGAGAGGACACAAGTGGTAAGTACACACTGTCCTCTCCCCAATGTCCTGATCTACCGTGGTGTGCCTGCAGCATTGAGAAGCAAACACTGTTTGATTCTCAATGCTGCAGGGCAGGCACACACGATAGATAAGGACACACGGGGGTCAGAGAAACAGCTAGAGGATCTCACGCTCCGGCCGGGGGCAAGGGGGAGGGGAATCAGCGCTGGGGAGATTCAGTTTTTATACCTTAGCAGCAGCTCAGACCACAGAGCAGACAGAGACTAGTTTCGGGTAGCGCGCTCCGCTCTGTTATGCTCACGTCACATGTTAGGATGGTAGGAGGGAAAAGCAGCGAGGCAGGGAGAGAGTGGGTGGGCGGAGCCACCGGATATGGACCTCCCACCCAGGGCAACGGGACAAACAATGCAAATTGTGATAGTCCCGCTGTATCCGAGACGGTTGGGAGATATGCATCTTGCAAATCACCACTCTCTTGTTATCACCATATTCCTGGAAGAAATGTCATGCTCTTTTGTGCTGGATTTGCTGGGAAGTTTTCACTGGCACGAAAGCAGCCAACGTACTGACTATGGGCTGTCCATGGGGCTTTTGCCTCATGCTCCCTCTTTTGCTCTGCAGCTGTTTCGTTTGCCTGAATGTACTGCCCCGCGCTTGGCTGCAGCCGAGCCGCTCGGATCCGGGCTCATTGGTGAGTGTCTCGAGCGCTTCCGGACCCAGGGTCACTTCGCTCTGAAAGGGAATGCTGGCACTTTTGGTGGGGGTTAGGTAGGTGCACGGCCGGAGCCGCGCTTGAGTTCGTAACGCCACCCATGGGATGTGGTGAAAATAGACACCACCGCTGCAGTTATGGGGCACCCGGGGGAGATGTTTATGCAGCAAGTTGTTAACCCCTCCGTGGGCAGGGATGGTGGCCCCGGCACCCGTTGGGGGTAGCTGGGTGGTGCGCGGCCGGATGGCACTGTTGTACTCACTGTTATTGACACACACAAGTCTCTGGTAAACCAAGTTGATGGTGGTCGGTGCCCGCAGCTGGCTGCGTCTGGTCTCCCACCCGGTTCGGTGGTCTTGGCCTTTCTCCTGCACCGTGTTGTCTAACTGTGGACTGCTTGCGCTTCAGCGACGGGAGTCCGCTCCCCGGCTTTGTGTATGTCGGGAGAGCCCTTTTTGCCCGCAGACGCTGGCCCGTGGGATCTCTGTGCCTGTGCGGTGGCTTTCTATGCCCCTCGGTGGGCTGTTGTCTTCAGTCGGGACTTGGGTGGGAAAGGACCTATAGTCCAGACCGCAATCAGTTTATTAACTCAGTCCAGTGGATTCCTAACCTCGTTTCAGGGTCTGAGTACCCCGCTGTGTTCTCCGGTTTCCGAGTTATTTCCCCGGGTTGGTACCGGCGGGCCACTACCCTGTCCCGGTCCACCACAGTTCCACCGAGCCGTCTTCCCGGCTCCTGCAGGCTAAGGCCATCATTTGCCTTCTAGCCAAAGGTGCCCGGGCTCCAACCCCGGCACCTGTCAGACTCCATCTCTCCTCACTGACTACTCAAAACTCAACTCAACTGACTGTGTCCTGCCTCATTCCCTCTGAACTCCTCGGTGGGTGTGGCCAACCACCTGGCTCCGCCCCCTGGTGTGTTCATCAAGCACTGAGGGAGGTGACTAGGTTTTAATGGTTGGCTGATGACACCTTTTTGGGGGACAAGTGTTGTGCGGGGGTCTATCTGTGACTACCTGGCTAGTCGAGGGCGTCACACTCCCCCTTGGTTAACTACAGACCGTCCGCAGGCTGTCCGACCACCACCGTTTATTTTGTAACTGAAAAAGATAAAAGTTTTAGAACATTTACAAATATAATAACATATTTACATTATGAAGGTTTAGGATTCATCCCTTGGCGGGAGGCATTTTGCTTAAACGTTACGGAACATTTTTATTAAACCGGGAACGGGACAGGACCGGGTCCTTCCATTTGCCCATTCAAGCAAACCTAAACCTTGATGCTGCCTCTAAAAACAGGTCAGCACCCCTTTTCCCCAGTCCAGGAAACAGGTTCAGGTCCGGGTATTGCCCACACGGGCCGGGTAAAAAGTTCCTTACCCAGCAGTCTCTCAGAGGCCCCACGTCCAGGGGACCCCTGCTCTGGAGGGTAGTCACTGGTCTGCATGGTGATGGGACCTCGGCCTCCTCTGCCGCAGGCCCTTCCTCCAACCAGCCTTTCCGGAGACCGTAGGACAGGAAAGGTGGTCCGGGACTATTTACAAACCCAAAAGTTATTGGGTGGCCTGCAAGTTCTCGGCCATGTTCATTTAAACGGGCAGTAATGGGGGTCAAACAGCGGGAATCAACAAAGTCCCAACAGGGACGGGCAGTATGGTAGCCAGGATCCACTACCTTTTAACGTTCTTCTTCTTCGGGACTGTATGGCGGGGGAGGGGACTGAGTGTGCCTCTGGGCACTGCGGCTTACCCTCCTCCTGACATCAAGGGCAAACCATCCCCTCTCCCCGCAATGACGGGTGTAGCTCACCAGCTCTCCGGGCTCCAGGTCACGGTCTGGGTGACCCATCGGAAGTTGGGAGTTGACGTCCCGCCGGGATACGAATATCTTTGCCTCCAGGCCTGGTTCAAAGATGAATCCCCATCCACGCCGGGGGTCAAACTGCCGGACTTGGCCTTCGTGGGTCGGGCCCCGCACCCGATAGGTGGCACTGCGGAGGTTTTCTTTTTCCCTGATGGTCCGGGCCAGCACCTCCGCCTTCTGTTTCTCTCGTGCCGCGATCTCCCGGCCCAGCTGGCACTGCTGCCGCTCCCAATACGGAGCGTCTGCCTGCTCCCTTTGCACGGGGGTTGGGCCCAGCCGGAGCTCCCCTGTGCCGGCTACGACTGGCACCTTCTGCACTGGGGAACCCCGCTGTGTCGTGGCCTGCTTAGCTGCCTTGCAGCGGCAACCCCACAATGCCTCAGCCGAGGCTTGGAACCTGGGAGCGGCCAGCTTTACCTGCTGGGCTGACTTCCGGTCTACAGCCACCTCCATCTTGGCCGGGTGGACTGCCGGGGCCTGGATTAGCTGGGGCGCGGCTACTTCCGGGACCAACGGGCCCGCTCCAGGGCCGGACACCTACCGGCGGTCAATCTTCCATGGAAGCGGGATGGGCGTTGATCGGGTGACTGGCCATCCTCGGGCTGCTTCCACCGGCGGGTCCTCGCGGGCGGATTGAACGGGCTCCGCTGCCGGTGTCGGGGGCAGCGGACTGAGCGGGGGAGCGGCGGCAGCCGGTACAGGCAGCGAGAGAAGCAACATAGAGGGCAGGGGCAGACTGGGTCCCTCAGCCGCGTCGGCCGGTCCCTCGGGGACAGAGGGGCGTGGGTCGCTTACCCGCTCCTCCAAAATTGCCTCCACTTCACGGAACCGAACGGCCGCAGCTATCTCCTCCATCTCGGTCACCCACCGCTCCATTAGGAAGCGCACCTGGGCCTGCAGATGGCGGCACATCAGTGTCGTCCGGGCTTCCACCCCCGCTGCTGTTCCAGGCGCAGGCTCTGGTGCTGCGGGCTTGCGGGACGGGTCGGCCATGGCGCTCTCACGGGGTCCAAGAACTAGAAGTGTGGCAGGGTCCTGGAGTCCCTGTCCTTTATCAGCTCAGTCACATGTCGCTGAATCTTCACCCGCCCCCCCCTTGGTCTTTTTGCGGTACCCCCTTCTTTTGCTGGGCAGTTTCGCTTTTCGACCGCGCGCCTTGCTGCACGGCAGTGTTCCCAGGGGGCGGGGCTTCAGCTTTCGTGCCCTTTCTGCGGGGAAGAAGACTCTGGCGGGAATCTTTGCACCAAAAGATGAGGCAAGATGGTGGATTCTGAAAACTTTGCAACGGATCACCGCTGACTTCACTTCAAGGCCCTGCGCTCGGCTGCAGCTGAGCCGCTCGGATCCGGGCTTGTTGGTGGGTGGCTCGAGCGCCTCCGGACCCGGGGTCACTTTGCTCTGAAAGGGGATGCTGGCGCTTTTGGTGGGGGTTAGGTAGGTGCATGGCCGTAGCTGCGCTTGAGTTCGTGACGCCACCCATGGGATGTGGTGAAGGTAGACACCACTGCTGCAGTTACGGGGCACCCAGGGGAGATGTTTATGCAGCAAGTTGTAAACCCCTCCGTGGGCAAGGATGGTGACCCCGGGACCCGTTGGGGGTAGCTGGGCGGTGCAGGGCGGTGCATGTCCGGATGGCACTGTTGTACTCACTGTTATTGACACACACAAGTCTCTGGTAAACCAAGTTGATGGTGGTCGGTGCCCGCAGCCGGCTGCGTCTGGTCCCCCACCCGGTTCAGTGGTCTTGGCCTTTCTCCTGCCCCGTGTTGTGTAACTGTAGACTGCCTGTGCTTCAGTGACGGGAGTCCGCTCCCCGGCTTTGTGTATGTCGGGAGAGCCCTTTTGCCCGCATACGCTGGCCCGTGAATTTCTCTGCCTGTGTGGTGGCTTTCTATCCCCCTCGGTGGGCTGTTGTCTTCGGTCGGGACTTGGGTGGGAAAGGATCTATAGTCCAGACCGCAATCAGTTAATTAACTTAGTCCAGTGGATTCCTGACCTCGTTTCAGGGTCTGAGTACCCCCCTGTGTGCTCCGGTTTCCGAGTCGGTACCCTGTCCCGGTCCACCACGGTTCCACCGAGCTGTCTTCCCGGCTCCTGCAGGCTAAGGCCAACCTTTGCCTCCTAGCCAAAGGTGCCCGGGCTCCAACCCCGGCACCTGTCAGACTCCTTCTCTCCGCACTGACTACTCAAAACTCAACTCAACTGACTGTTTCCTGCCTCACGCCCTCTGAACTCCTTGGTGGGCGTGGCCAACCGCCTGGCTCCACCCCCTGGTGTGTTCATCAAGCACTGAGGGAGGTAACTAGGTTTTAATGGTTGGCTGATGACACCTTTTTTGGGGGACTATCTGTAACTACCTGGCTAGTCCAGGGCGTCACATGAACACCTCCTCTTCATTGGAACTGCGCATGTCACTATCATGGCCTTTCCTCCAGGTGGGGTAAAGCACCTACGGTTTTTATACAAGAAAATGCCATGGCAGATGACATGACCAGTGATACCATAAATTCACCCTTGAATATTACCTGCTTAACCCAGCAGGAAGTACGCCGCCGCCTCGAAATCACTAAGGTTGACAAATCTCCGGGCCCGGATGGCATACACCCCAGAGTACTACAGGAATTGAGTTCTGTGATAGATAGACCATTATTTTTAATCTTCTCAGATTCCTTAATAACAGGGTCGGTACCGCAGGACTGGCGCATAGCAAATGTGGTGCCAATATTCAAAAAGGGGACAAAAACTGAGCCGGGAAATTATAGGCCGGTAAGTTTAACCTCTACGGTTGGTAAAATCCTTGAGGGTTTCTTGAGAGATGCTATACTGGAGTATCTCAAGAAAAATAACCTTATGACAGAGTATCAACATGGGTTTATGAGGGATCGATCCTGTCAAACTAATTTGATCAGCTTCTATGAAGAGGTAAGTTCAAGCCTGGACCAGGGAAATGCAGTGGATGTTGTGTATATGGACTTTTCAAAAGCTTTTGATACGGTGCCACACAAAAGGTTGGTACATAAAATGAGAATAATGGGGATAGGGGAAAATATGTGTAACTGGGTTAAAAACTGGCTCAGTGATAGGAAACAAAGGGTGGTTATTAATGGTACGTACTCGGACTGGGTCTCAGTTCATAGTGGGGTACCACAGGGGTCAGTATTGGGCCCGCTTCTTTTCAACATATTTATAAATGACCTTGTTGGGGGCATGCGGAGTAGAATTTCAATATTTGCAGATGATACTAAACTCTGCAGGGTAATCAATACAGAGGAGGATAATTTTATATTACAGGGAGATTTATGTAAATTGGAGGATTGGGCTGAGAAGTGGCAATTGAAGTTTAATGTAGATAAATGTAAGGTCATGCACTTGGGTAGAGGAAATAACATTTATGATTATGTACTTAATTGTAGAACACTGGGTAAAACAGACACAGAAAAAGACTTGGGTGTATGGGTGGATGGTAAACTTCACTTTAGTGGACAGTGTCAGGCAACTGCTGCCAGGGCTAATAAAATAATGGGATGTATTAAAAGAGGTATAAGTGTTCATGAAAAAAATATAGTTCTACCTCTGTACAAGTCACTAGTGCGACCGCACTTAGAATACTGTGTACAATTCTGGTCACCGATATATAAGAAGGACATAGCTGAACTGGAGAGGGTGCAGAGAAGAGTGACCAAGATTATTAGAGGAATGGGTGGGCTGCAATACCAAGACAGGTTATTAAACTTGGGGTTATTTAGTTTGGAAAAACGAAGGCTTAGGGGGGATCTAATCACAATGTATAAATATATGAGGGGACAGTACAGAGACCTTTCCAAAGATCTTTTTACACCTAGGCCTGCGACTGGAACACGGGGGCATCAGCTACGTCTTGAGGAAAGAAGGTTTAATCATAATCACAGACGAAGATTCTTTACTGTACGAGCAGTGAGACTATGGAACTCTCTGCCGCATGATGTTGTAATGAGTGATTCACTACTAACATTTAAGCAGAGCCTGGATGCCTTTCTTGAAAAATTTAATATTACCAGTTATGTATATTAGATTTTATGACAGGGTGTTGATCCAGGGAACTAGTCTGATTGCCGGATGTGGAGTCAGGAAGGAAATTTTTTCCCCATTGGAACTTGTTTGCCACATTGGGGTTTTTTTGCCTTCCTCTGGATCAACATGTTAGGCTACGGGTTGAACTAGATGGACTTAGGGGCACTTTGCACACTGCGACATCGCAGGTGCGATGTCGGTGGGGTCAAATTGAAAGTGACGCACATCCGGCATCGCATGCGACATCGCAGTGTGTAAAGCCTAGATGATACGATTAACGAGCGCAAAAGCGTCGTAATCGTATCATTGGTGCAGCGTCGGCGTAATTCATAATTACGCTGACGCGACGGTCCGATGTTGTTCCTCGCTCCTGCGGCAGCACACATCGCTGTGTGTGAAGCCGCAGGAGCGAGGAACATCTCCTACCGGCGTCACCGCGGCTTCCGTAGGATATGCGGAAGGAAGGAGGTGGGCGGGATGTTTACATCCTGCTCATCTCCGCCCCTCCGCTCCGATTGGCCGCCTGCCGTGTGACGTCGCAGTGACGCCGCACGACCCGCCCCCTTAACAAGGAGGCGGGTCACCGGCCACAGGGACATCGCACGGCAGGTGAGTGTGTGTGTGAAGCTGGCGTACCGATAATTTTCGCTACGCCAGCTATCACCACATATCGCTGCTGCGACGGGGGCGGGGACTATCGCACTTGGCATCGCAGCATCGGCCTGCGATGTCGTAGTGTGCAAAGTGCCCCTTAGAGTCTCCCTTCAACCTTAAAAACTATGATACTATGATACTATGATACCTTGTTATCATCCCTTGCATCATCTTCCACCCACTGCTCAGCACTGCCTTCCTTCCTAGTCAGCTTTTTGGTTCAGCCATCCACAACAGTCTATAATCTATACCACTATGTTATGTATAGCGCTTTACAAAAGGGAAAAAAAATATTCCACCACTGTCTCTCGCATTTTACCTCTACAGATGTGCACCTGAGCAGCGGTGTGTTAATTCCGTGACCTATCACATGATCTAAAGGGAATTTTGTGACATGAAATCTACTCAAATCCATGATCGCTCAAGATACAGTGATGGCACTGAAAGTCAATTGGATTACTATGAGCAAATCAACAATGAAGTAACTCCAGAAGGTCTTCACTGGGGATGTGTGACGCCCTGGCAAAACCAGGTAGCCACAAATAGGCCCCTGCATAACATCTTCACTCACTAGGAAACACACAGCCAACCAGTAAACCCTAGTCACCCCCCTTAGGGAAAGACGGACACACCAATGGGCGTGACCAGGTGGTTGGGACATGCCCACCCAGGGGTCCAGACATCCCGAGGCAGGAAAGTAAGTCAGTTTTGTCTTAGAGTTCAGTTTGGAGAGGAGTGTGAGCTGGAGCTATGGGTAGCTCCAGCAGTCAAGTCCAAGTTGAACAGTGCCAGGGTAGGAGCCCTGGTGCCTTGGCTAGGAGGCAGACGGTGGTCTCCGTCAACAGGAGATGGGAAGACGGCTCGGTAGAACTGAGGTGGACTGGGCCAGGGTTGTAGCTCGCCGGTACCGACACAGGGAACCGACCCGCAAACCGTAGCACAAAGGGGGGTACTCTGACCCTGAAGCCAGGAACCAGAAACAAGTGGAACTGGTTAATTAACCGATTGAGGCCAGGACTAGAGGTCCTGTCCCACCCAAAGTCCCTCAGAGAAGACAACAGCCCACCGATTAGCGATAAGAGGTCACCGCCAGGGCCCATGGATCCCATGGGCCAGCGTCTGCGGGCACGGCTCCTTAGGCCACATCCAGCCGGGAGCGGACTCCTGAGTTTTATACTGGGAAAGTCCACCTTACACAATGGTGCAGGAAAAGGATAGAGACCACCAGCCGGGTGGGGGGCCAGAACGCAACCGGCCGCGGCACCGGCCACCACCACGTTGGTTTACCAGAGACTTGTATGTTTTACTAACAGTGAGTACACCAGCACCCCCAGCGGTCGTCATCTCCCCTGCACCAGAGTCACCGGGTCCCGGGGCCACCATCCCTGCCCACGGAGGGGTTAACAACTTGCTGCACAACATCTCCCCCAGGTGCCCCGTAACAGCAGTGTGGTGTCCCACCTCACCACATACCGTGGGTGGCATCACAAACCTATTACGGCCTAGCCCGTTCATCTACGTCCCTCCATTTTATTCAGCGTGTCCGCGAGACCCCCGGGTCCGGAGACCCTCGAGCCACCACCCCTGAAGGTCCGGATCCGAGCAGCGTCGGCTGCTGGCACGGGGGCGGCACAGATGAAGACACAGCTCATACATAGTTTGGTCTTTTCTGTAGTAGCATATTTAAACGAGTCCTTGAAGATAAAGAAACAAGACAGAAGAAGAATCCATGCCTTCAAAATGTGTTGCTGGAGAAGTATGTTATGAATACCATAGATGGCAAGATAAACAAACAAATCAATTTTTGAAAAAAATCAAGCAAGACATGTCACTCGAAGAAAGGATCACCAAGCTACGACTTGCCTACTTTGAACACATCATACAAAAAAAGCAATCACTGGAGAACGATATCATAGTTGTAAGAATAGAAAAAAAAACATGCTTAGAAAAAGACCAGTAACCCGATGGCTTAATACTATCAAGATAACGGCAGAGAAGACCCTGTGGGACCTATCTAGGAGTGCACAAGATCAATCTTCCTGTAAAGCGTTCATCCATCAAGTTGTCATGGCTCGCGATCAAGCTGCAAGCTTTTAAAAAAAAAAAAATAATAATAATAATAATAATAATAATAATAATAAATATGGGCTTTTCAACCACTGTATGCTGGCTGGACTTTAAATTCTCATTGGAATTTATCAAGAACGTCTGGAACTTCAGCAGCTTGGCCATACATGACACTTCACCCCTTTTCGTCTAGATCAACACATGCACCTCAAGCTTTGCTGATCTGTGTCTATCAATACTATCATCTACATCTCTATTGATAAGGTCAAGGTGATATTTCATGCAGCTACATGTCTTTAACCTAAATGTAGTTTTAATAATCACAATGACTAAGCTTTTCTTTTTCTCAACCAAGTAACGTTGAGATATGTTTGCTCTTGTCTACAATGTGACTAACTGAAAAGAATACTGTTTACATAATACAGAATTTGGAAGGATACATGTGCTCCACCCTCTTTATACACTGGCACGCATATTTCAATTATATTTGTATGGGCAATGCATTTGCCGGGGCATGATGCTACTTGAAAAAAATATGCACTGTCATTAGAAGAGTTACATAAATAATTTTGGATCCTATCACAACAGAATTTTCCAGAAGGAGGGTGGAAAAATTGGGTGTGAGGCTACACCATGGCAGCTTAGGTTTCTTTAACTCATTAACTCATAGGTAGAAAATGCAGCCATTTTAAAGGTCCTACTCATGTGAATTATGTTGAATTCTCCTCAGTCTTCCCGAATTATACAAAAAATATAAGATTTTCCTGATTCTGAATATTTAGTATTTTTTTCATAGAAATTCAGCAAACTGGAGGATGGTAAGTTACCATTTTACTAGATTGTACAGTGCCGGTAATAGGGGTAAAATAATAATAGTCTCTTAAGGGTGCTTTACACGCTGCGACATCGCTAGAGATGAGCGAACCGGCCGTGGTTCGGCTCGAGTTCGGTTCGTCGAACGGGGGTCCCGTTCGAGTTCGGTTCGGCGAACGTTCGACGAACCGAACTCGAACCGCATAGGAAACGATGGCAGGCAATCACAAACACATAAAAACACCTAGAAAACACCCTCAAAGGTGTCCAAAAGGGGACAAACAACTCACAACACAACACAAACACATGGGAAAGTGACAAGGACATATACTCATGCGAAAACAAAGGAGCTGGACAAGGAAATAGAGGAGGAGACACAGATATGGGTATATGCAAGGGAACGTCGATGCCATTACTGTGCAACTTGAGCCCTGCTCATTTTAGGCTTCCAATCTGGATAAATTGCCTGAGCTCACCACGTACACCTTGGGGATCTTGTTGTGTCCTGCAGCCAGCGTTTTCTCGGAACATGTCCTCAGTGCTGCTGGGGGTGTGTTGACAGCTAAGCACACGCATCTGTCCACTGACAATGTGGACAGACTAACGTTCACCAAGATGAACAAGTCATGGCTCTCAGAGGACTTTTCTTCCCCTGGCTCAGCCAGGGGAGGCGAAAGGCACGCGTATTTTTGAGAGTGCTTCATGCAAAGGATCTTTTTCATCTTGAAAATGGGGTCAACTGATGCCAGTCAAGTGGGGTGTGTGTGACCCAATTAGTGGAAACGAGGGAGACTGTGGTTGGAGTCCCCTCGCTTTTGAAAAAAGAACCAAGATGAACAAGTCATGGCTCTCAGAGGACTTTTCTTCCCCTGGGTCATCCAGGGGAGGTGAAAGGCACGCATATTTTTGAGAGTGCTTCATGCAAAGCATCTCTTTCATCTTGAAAATGGGGGTCAACTGATGCCAGTCAAGTGGGGTGTGTGTGGCCCAATTAGTGGAAACGAGGGAGACTGTGGTTGGAGTCCCCTTGCTGTGTTTTACATGCTTTTAGAAGGGCATGACATGGCTTAGAGCTTGACTTTCAGCATCTGCAAACTGTTGGCTACCAAAATCCTTCCTTTCCAACCTTTTTATCCGAGGATTTTCGAGACCTTATGCCCATCGCAGTGCCCCAAGAGCCGATGCCCAGGCGCCACTCCTTCTCCAACAAAGGCGTGCACGCGCTACACCAGCATGTCGCACCAAACATCACCGCTTCTTTGAGAAACTGTGTGACAGGGTGCATTTCACCACAGATACTTGGCCCAGTAAGCATGGACAGGGGCGTTACATGTCACTGACTGGGCAATGGGTTACTATGGGGAGAGATGGAGAAGAGTCTGCTGTACAAGTCTTGCTGTCCCCACGAGTTGTATCAATCCTTCCTCTGTATGTAGAAGTTAATACACTGCTTCTGCCTCCTCAACCTCGTGTGGGTCCTTCACCTCGGCCCAAACCCTGTGTGGTCAGGGCACCCTTCCTTGTAACTGCGCACAAGGAAAACCACACACCTCCTCCTTACTATGCTGGCAGCAGAGCTCAATGCCATCATGCGGTCAAATGTTTACTTTGAAATGTATGGGAAATGTGAGTCACACCGCTGAGAAGTTGTGAACGGTTAGCTCTGGAGACCAAGTTTCATCAATGGTTGTCTCCACTCAACCAGCAGCCAGGGAAGGCCGAGTGTGACAATGATGCAAACATGGGTGCGGCCCTTCGCCGTGACAATGTGACACATGTGCCTTGTGTGGCTCACGTGTTGAATCTAATTCTCCAGCAATTTTTAAAACACCATCCCGGCCTACATGGCCTTGTGCAGCGGGTACGCTCGCTATGTGCTCACTTCCATCATTCGCACACAGCAGCTCAACAACTTTCGTCGCTCCAGAAGTCTTTAGGTCTGGTGGTTAAACGCCTGAAATGCGATGTGCCGACACGCAGGAATTTGAATCCGCACATGTTGCAGCGTTTGTGGCAGCACCGCCGAACTCTGCTGCAATACGTTATGACATATAGTGTGGCGCCCCAGGACCTGGTCGCCACAACAGCATTGCCCTCCCAAAGGGTTAATGCTGAGCCTGGAGGTAATGGGGAGGTCCATTGGCCAGCAAGTTTAACACCCAACGCAGTTCTCCCTCCGGCCAGCAGGGGGAGCTCTGAACCTGGAATTCCAGGGAGCTTTCCTCAAGTCTGGCCTGAGGGAGGAAGTAGTGTTCAGTCTGCAGGGAGAAGTGGAAGGAAGCAGATGTAGAGTGTGCTGTCCTGTAGATCTGGGGCCTAGAGCTAGAGTAGCTTGGCCCAGGGAAGCAGGAGTAGCAGAGAGGCAGCGGAGAGACTCGGACATCGGAGTCTGTGGCCACCAGGGCTTAAAATACTCCCTGGTAGCCGAATCCGAAGGGCAGGAGAGCTGCAAGCACCTGGCCCATAAACATCCCAAAGGTACAGCTGCAGCATCAGGGCCCGGTGTGGACTCCAGCAGAGAAACACCAGAGAGGGCCTGCGCAGCCTGCTACAGAGGGAAAGGGATGCACCATCAGTCCCAGCAGCAAAGAGGGCCATTGCTGGATTCAGAGAAGCAGGGTCCTATCATAACAAAGAAAAGCACAGGAGTAGGCCTCATACTCAGCTGGCCAGAAAGATCACCCCAAGTACTTCCAGGCCGACCGGATCCCCATCACCACCTGTAACGGTCTCCCAGGACTGGACTGTTCCCAAAGTAAAAGAGGAAAAGGTAAAGAGACTGTTGTTTGTGCCTGGTTCTTTCATTGCCTGTCGGCCCTGCACCGTGTTAGCCACACAACCCCATAGACTTTCACGAGCACTAACAGTGTCCCCGGGGCTCCGCTCCACCTATGGGGAGCAGTACCACCATTGCTGCCATAACATCACCCCGGAGGCCTCACACAGCAGTGGTGGCTTAATAGCCGCAGACCACAGGTGGCGTCACGAACACAAACTTTATTCATCAAGCCACATATTCTACTGACACCCACCAGGGCCACGGAGCCGGGCCCAGCCACCACTGACTACCACTGGACTAGTCCGGCCCGGCACCGGGTGTCCCACAGCCCTGGGGTGGGCGAGTCAACTTTGGCGTCACGAACAGGATTTCGTGCCCGGTCCCACCGGGTACTGTGCGCCTACAGAAACTGTGCTTAAAAGACTGTGTTACTGTTTGCAAACTGCCGCCGCCATTACCCTCGCTGAGCGCAGGAAGAAGGGGGGCGTGCCTGACAAAGAGCGCGAAGGGAGCGCTGTTAACCCCGCGCAACCCAGAAGGGAATTTGAAAAGTGAACGGAGCCTGGTAAGGTTCACTAAGGGGGAGGAAGATGTCCGACTCGGAGGGAGGGCAGGTGGCTGCCATAGCCCGAGACGCCGCGGCGCCAGCCGAAGCAATCCCAGTCGCCGTCGCCCCAGCCCCCGCTGTAGCGCAGGTAATGCCGATCACAATGCCGTACATCCCGGGAGCGGAATGGCTGCCGCAGTACTCCGGGGAGTCCCATACCTTGAGCGACTTCAGAGAAAGTCTGCACAGCTTGTTCCGGGTGTATCCGCTGACTGAGAGCCAGAAGGTGGGCATATTAATGGGGCAGCTAGCCGGCGCGGCCCAGCGTGAAGTGAAGTCCTGGCCTGATACAGATAAAGGGACAGCAACCCAGATACTGGCCAAGCTAAGGAGTACTTTTGACACCCGCACCGCAGCAGAAATAAAGATGAGATTCTTTGGGTGCAAACAACGGGCCACAGACAGCATAAGGGACTATGCCTTAAACTTGCAGGAGGCCCTGAAAGCAGTTAAACAGGTGGACCCAGAGAGTGTACGTGAAGAAGACAAACTCCTAACTGAGCAGTTCATAGAGGGGCTCCTGTCAGATGCCCACAGGACCCAACTGCGTATCATGGTCCTGCAGAACCCTGCTCTGGACTTTGCAAAGTTTAAGGACCAGGCCATCCGGGTACTGAGAGAATCTACACCGAATGACCCAGTACCCCTCCGGCCTCTTGCTATCACGTACCCCGGGGTGGTGCCTGCAACACGAGCCGCTGCAGGGGCTGAGGCGCAGTCCCTGGATAAGGATCCCACTGCAGAGCTCAGACGGCAGGTCCAGGAGCTGACCAAGACTGTAGCTGCCCTTGCCAAGACCGTGCAGTCTCTACAAGTGACCCCATCGCCTGCAAGAATCGAGTTGGCCTCCTACCCAGATGACGTCCCATGGATGCGACAGAGGAGGATTCCGCCGAACCGAGGAAAAAACACAGACCGGTATGATTCAACGGGACAACCGATCTGCCGCCGCTGCAGCCAGGCGGGCCACATTGCGTGACACTGTCCTTTAAATGGGCCGAGCCTGGGGCCAGGAGCCAACCTCCAGGTGTAAGGAAGCCCGGATCAACCCCCAGCCGCAGCAAATATGTGGGAGGACGACCGGTCCTTCCTATTGTGCTGGATGGGATCCCTTTGAATGCCCTCCTGGATACGGGGTCCCAGGTAACAACCATCCCTTATAAACTGTACAAAAGATATTGGGCTGATTCAGACATTGACCATGGCCCAGATGATGATTTAACAATTGTGGCCAGTAATGGTCAGCCCTTGCCTCAAATTGGGTATAAAGAAGTAACCATTAAAGTGGGGCGGGTAGAAGTGCCATGTCAGGGGATGATAATTGTAGATATTGATCGCAAAGAATCTGACCCACTGCTAACCATTGGTACAAATGTGATAGAAAATTGTATTGCCGAAGTGATAATTTTGTTGCAACAGGCGTCTGAAACTGCCAGCTCCGGGCAGCAGCGTGCCCTACAGAGGGAGATCAGAGCCCTGATGAGGAGGCAGCAGGTAGAGCTGGCCAGAGGAGAAATTGGCAGTGTGAGGGTAAGTGACACCCTCCCCATTGCAATACCCCCAAGAAGTGAAATGTTGATATGGTGTCGGGCAGCAATAGGCCTCAGGGGTCAGGATTACCATGCCTTGGTGGAACCGGTGTATTCAGACAGTAGGCCTGGAGTCCTGATAGCCAGAGGGGTAGCAGATGTTCGCAAGGGGAGAGTGCCCGTCCGTGTCCTGAATTGTGGGGAGGAGGAAGCCAAATTGCCCCGGTACGCCACTGTAGCAAAACTGTACACTGTCAGCAACAATACCATCAAAGCAGTGGAACCCTTGATCCCGTCCGACCAGGCGGAAGACAATGGCTCCAAGGGGCAGCTGGAAGACTGGTGCCAAAAATTACATGTGGGCACCGACTCCACCCCCTCACACCAAAAGCATGGGGTTTACCGGGTGGTACAGGAGTACGAGCGGGTCTTCAGCAAACACCCCCTAGAATTTGGGCAGGTGAAAGGGGTTAAACATCAAATCCCCACGGGTGATCATCATCCCATTAAAGAGAGATACCGCCCTGTACCCCCCGCACAGTATCAGCGTGCCAAAGAAATGTTACGGGAAATGAAGGAGGCTGGGGTTATCAGAGATAGTTGTAGCCCCTGGGCAGCTCCACTAGTGCTCGTAAAGAAAAAAGATGGTACAATGAGAATGTGTGTAGATTACAGGCAAATTAAGCGCATTACACATAAAGATGCTTATCCACTACCCAGAATAGAGGAGTCACTAACAGCCTTAAAGTCAGCTAACTATTTCTCCACCTTGGATCTCACCAGTGGGTATTGTCAGGTTCCCGTGGCAGAGGCGGACAAGGAGAAGACTGCATTCACGACACCAATGGGCCTCTGTGAGTTCAACTGTATGCCATTCGGGCTCTGCAACGCCCCAGGGACATTCCAAAGGCTGATGGAGTGCTGCTTGGGCCACCACAACTTTGAAACCGTGCTGTTGTACCTGGATGACGTCATAGTCTACTCCAAGACTTATGAAGACCACCTGAGGCACTTAGCAGAAGTGTTTGAGTCCTTGTCGAAATATGGCCTGAAGATAAAGCCGTCCAAATGTCACCTCTTGAAGCCAAAGGTACAGTACCTGGGTCATGTGGTCAGCGCAGAAGGTGTGGCACCTGATCCAGAGAAAGTCACCGTAATCAAGGACTGGCCAAGACCCACCACGGTAAAGGAGGTGCGGCAGTTCCTTGGGCTGGTGGGCTACTACCGAAGGTTCATTGATGGTTTCACCAAGATAGCAGCGCCCCTTCAAGATCTCCTGGTGGGCCAGCCAAAGCAGGCTAAGAAGCAGAGCCCTCCATTTGAATGGAGCAGCCAACTAGAAACATCCTTTGTCCGGCTGAAAGGGGCTCTCACGGGAGAAGAAATTCTGGCCTACCCTGACTACAGCCAGCCGTTTGTACTGTATACAGACGCCAGCAACGTGGGACTGGGAGCAGTTCTGTCCCAGGTGCAGGGAGGCAGAGAGAGGGTGATAGCGTACGCCAGTAGGAAGCTTCGGCCCACAGAAAGGAATCCAGAAAACTACAGTTCCTTCAAGCTGGAGTTCCTCGCTATTGTTTGGGCACTGACTGAACGCTTCAAGCACTATCTGGCATCGGCCAAGTTCACCATCTTCACGGACAACAATCCGTTGACACATCTGGCAACAGCCAAGTTAGGTGCGTTGGAACAGCGATGGATGGCCCGGCTGTCTAACTTTGACTTTACCATCAAGTATCGGGCTGGCAAGAAGAATAACAATGCTGATGCGCTGTCCAGAATGCCTCACTTACCCGAGTCTGGAGAAGACCTGGATGAACTCGAAGAGATAGAGTTACCGGCTTTCCATCACCAAGGTGTTTCCCAGTGTGAGCATGCTGTAGGAGTGAAGCGCTCGAGCCAGCACGAGGTCTCGGTCAACCCATTACTCCACCATAATTGGGAAGAGACACAGAACGGTGACCCAGCCGTGCAATTGGTCAAAGAAAAGCTAGCACAAGCTGAGACCCATCTTGGCCCAGACGCTCCAGAAGAAGCCCAGCAGCTGTGGAAGGAGAGGGGACGACTGTTCACATACCAAGGCAAGCTCTGCAAGAGATATGTCAACTGGCGAACGAATGAACTCGTCTGGCAGATAGTGGTCCCACAGAGGGATGCTCCAATGGTCCTAGCAGCTTATCATGATAACGCAGGACACTTCGGGTGGAAGAAGTTGGAGACCCTACTCCGTGATCAGTTCTACTGGGTGCACATGAGAAAGACCGTTGAGAAGTGGTGCCGAGACTGTGGTCCATGTAACCTGAGGCGGAAAGATGATGCCAGCCAGAGGTCTCCCCTACAGCCAATTGTCACGAAGCAGCCCCTGGAGTTGGTGGCCCTGGACCACGTGAAGTTAACACCAAGCCGGTCAGGCTATGTGTACGCCCTCACCATTGTGGACCATTACTCTTGTTTCCTGGTAGTAGTGCCCGTGAAGGACCAGACAGCCAGAACAGCAGCTAGAGCATTTCAGGCATACTTTTGTCGACCTCACGGTTACCCTGAAAAGGTACTGACCGATCAAGGTCCTGCATTCGAGGCAGAAGTGTTCCAAGAGTTCTGTAACATGTACGGTTGTAAGAAAATCAGAACCACACCGTACCACCCCCAAACCAATGGATTGTGCAAGAAGATGAACCATGTGGTTATTGATATGCTCAAGACTCTACCTCTGGAAGAAAGAAACCAATGGCCAGAGAAGTTACCAGATCTGGTAGACCTGTACAACCATATCCCGGTAAATTCGACCAACTGCAACCCTGCTTACCTGATGCGAGCAAGACCTGGCAAGTTACCTGTAGACTTTGAGATGGGGACTGTGTCACCTGAAGCGGTTCAGGAGATAGAAGATTGGGATACATTGCGACAACAGCAGTACCGCAAGGTCCAGGAATGCGTAGAAAGGAGCCTGTCTCAAGCAAGAATGAGACAAGAGCAGCATTACAATCAAACAGCCCCAGCAACTCCCTTAGCACCTGGAGAACAGGTCCTCAAGAAAAAGTGGAGGGCGCATAAATTAGATGATCAGTGGGAGAATGAACCCTACACCATTATCCCCTCCAACCTTGACAATAGTAAGGTATGCCTCATAAGCAAAGATGAAGGCAAGACCTATCAAGCAGTTTCTCGAGACCGCCTGAAAGCATGCCCCGAACGGTGCAGAATCCAAAAAGAAGTAGAAGAAGTACAAGAAAGTCCCCAAAGTCCAGAAAAAGAGGAAGAGATGATCCAAACAATCCTGGGAAAATTCCCCAAAACTTGGACCCGTATAAACAATGCCATAGTGGTACCAGTGTTGACGTTCCCGCAGTTGGTCGAGCCAGAAACAGAAGAGATTCCAGATCCACCTAAAGAACGGTCCGCTCCAACACGAGATGACACGCCAGCAGTGGAACAGGAGAATCAACCCCCTGTCAGTGGTGAACCTGTCATACCCTTGGCGACTCTTAGACCACATAGGCAATCATCACGCTTACCTATCAGGGTTAGGCCTACCTGTAGTGCTGAGGTAGAAGACACACCAAGTAGTCAGGGACAAACACCAGAGCTACGCAGGTCTAAACGCAGCACTCGGGGACAGCCCCCTCCAAGGTATAGAGAGTAAAAAGAAAGGGTACTTATTAGAATGTAAATAGTTATGTGAAATGTCTGTAATGTTGTGTACAAAATGTTTTCTTTTTTGATTAAGAAAATAGACAATTGGGCCACTGGACTATGGGTGGCCAACACCTAGCTGTACATAGTTAGCACCAGTGTGCTCAGCACCCCTGAAGAAAAACCCGTCCGGCGTGCCTAGAGTGGGGTCATCAATGCTCTGACGCACGCCCAGAGCCTAGGTTGGGGGTTTTATCGCGGCGGGTCCCCCATGGAGCAGCGTAATGGACACCCGGCAGGGAGCCACACTAGACTCTTATAGTTGTTTAAGGTTGTAACATGTATGTCTTGTTTTGTTTTCTACAGTCCGGGAGTACTGAATTTAACTAAGGGGGAGTGTGGCGCCCCAGGACCTGGTCGCCACAACAGCATTGCCCTCCCAAAGGGTTAATGCTGAGCCTGGAGGTAATGGGGAGGTCCATTGGCCAGCAAGTTTAACACCCAACGCAGTTCTCCCTCCGGCCAACAGGGGGAGCTCTGAACCTGGAATTCCAGGGAGCTTTCCTCAAGTCTGGCCTGAGGGAGGAAGTAGTGTTCAGTCTGCAGGGAGAAGTGGAAGGAAGCAGATGTAGAGTGTGCTGTCCTGTAGATCTGGGGCCTAGAGCTAGAGTAGCTTGGCCCAGGGAAGCAGGAGTAGCAGAGAGGCAGCGGAGAGACTCGGACATCGGAGTCTGTGGCCACCAGGGCTTAAAATACTCCCTGGTAGCCGAATCCGAAGGGCAGGAGAGCTGCAAGCACCTGGCCCATAAACATCCCAAAGGTACAGCTGCAGCATCAGGGCCCGGTGTGGACTCCAGCAGAGAAACACCAGAGAGGGCCTGCGCAGCCTGCTACAGAGGGAAAGGGATGCACCATCAGTCCCAGCAGCAAAGAGGGCCATTGCTGGATTCAGAGAAGCAGGGTCCTATCATAACAAAGAAAAGCACAGGAGTAGGCCTCACACTCAGCTGGCCAGAAAGATCACCCCAAGTACTTCCAGGCCGACCGGATCCCCATCACCACCTGTAACGGTCTCCCAGGACTGGACTGTTCCCAAAGTAAAAGAGGAAAAGGTAAAGAGACTGTTGTTTGTGCCTGGTTCTTTCATTGCCTGTCGGCCCTGCACCGTGTTAGCCACACAACCCCATAGACTTTCACGAGCACTAACAGTGTCCCCGGGGCTCCGCTCCACCTGTGGGGAGCAGTACCACCATTGCTGCCATAACATCACCCCGGAGGCCTCACACAGCAGCGGCGGCTTAATAGCCGCAGACCACAGGTGGCGTCACGAACACAAACTTTATTCATCAAGCCACATATTCTACTGACACCCACCAGGGCCACGGAGCCGGGCCCAGCCACCACTGACTACCACCGGACTAGTCCGGCCCGGCACCGGGTGTCCCACAGCCCTGGGGTGGGCGAGTCAATAGCCTGGCCTAACTTGATCCAGAGGTGGTGCAGATCACGCTGCTGGAGTGGTGTCTGATCAAGGACCTATGCACCCTTCTACACAGTTTACAAATGTCGACGAAGATGTTTAGCACTGGCAATGCCATTCTCAGCGTGACAATTCTGGTCATCTACATGATGGAGCACACTGTAAGCATTATTCGGAGTCAGGTGTTGGGACAAGAGGAAGGGGAGGAAGTACAGGAGGAGTCATATGCGGAAGGGATAACAAGATCTACGAGGTCTAGATGGTCAGCGGCACCTAGGTGGCAGTCATGGTGGGGGAGAGGGATTAACAAGGGCACATAGTATCAGCAAAAAGTGTTGAGGAAGGTGCAGGAGCCCATGAAGAAATGGAGGACGAACTGGCGATGGGCATGGAAGACTCAGCAGATGAGTGAGAGCTTGCTCACATTTCGGTTGTGCGAGGTTGGGGGGAGAGGGCAGAGGAAGGAGGCACGATTCTCACCTTTCTGCCACCAACACACCAAGGACTTGGTCCTCCTGGATGCACAAGACACATGAGCGCCTTCTTGCTGCACTACCTACAACATGACCCTCAGATTGTACGAATTCGAAGTAATGCTAACTACTGGGTTGCCACACTGTTAGATTCCCGATACAAGACAAAATTTGGCAAAATAATTCCTGGAATAGAAAGGGACGCACGTATACAGGAGTATCTGCAGAAGGTGGTACGCAATCTTAGATCTGCTTTTCCACTAAACACCAGTGCTGCACAGAGTGAATCTCAACGCTTTGTCATGGATAGGAGGAAATGGTCTTTTACTTGTCCACATCTGAGGGACCGAGGGCTGGCTGCTGTGCTGAGATGGCATTGAGTACGGTGTCCCTGCAGAGTTGCACTTTTGGTCATATACAAAATGAGTTGAAAAAGGACAGATGCTGGTGGAAAGGGGAACAGGTGTGTTGGAAAGGGGAAAAAAGTTTTTGTCCGTGGGTTTAGTAGTTAAGCAAAAGTAACATTTGCTGAAGAAACACCATCTCTTACGGTGGGACTGGCAGATTTGGATAAGGTGGTATATACTATGTTACCGCTATATAACGAAAATTAATAAGAAAAGAAAGAGAAAGGTATATATCCCCATCAGCAGTCAGTGTCCACCGTGCTCCCAGATGGAAAAGGAGAGGTTGGCAACTGGAAGGTTAGGTGGAGGAAACAGAGCTGTGTGGCTATGAAACTAATAGTAGCCTGAACCGAGTTAGACGCCACTCGGATCTGGAGACTGGGAGCCCTGTTAGCCTCACAGGGTCCACACGACCACCCAGCCCAGGAACTCCCTGTTAACATCACAGGGGCCATTGAGTACGCTGACCGTGTGCATTGGGGCCACACCTGTGGACAGCAGGCGCATCAGCAACAGCAGGCCTTTAATGCCACTGGGCTGCACAAGCAGGACTTGTAGGACAGGAGCTGGTCTTAACCTTTCTGCATTACCAACTGTGGTGGCGGCCTGCATCGACGCCCTATCCCTGCCTACCTCTGGCCTAAAGCCGCAATGGGTTCAACACATGGAGGTGTGCTCTTTCGGAGCATAATAGAAGACTGCGCACCTCCTTGTTGGCTCCAGCCCGTTTTATAACCTGGGTCCGCCCCAAACCAGGGTGGACCACAATGCACCTCCTGGAGACAAAAGCAGAGTGATACATCATGAGTGGCATAACTAGCGTCCTATTTGGAATCGCAACTTCAATAATGACCTCATGGCTGCCACGACACAAACACCTCACCAGTCATCGTCTGACCATCAATAATGAGGTGACAAGTCATAGGGGCGGGCCTCTGCAACCCATTTGGGAGTGGCCTGGCCACATCGTCAGGACACCTGATGCCCTGTGGTCTATATGGGGCCCCCACATCAGGGGCAGGGCCAAAGAGTTCATTACCGGACCTAGTCTCTGATGCAGTAAGTGTCTGAGCATGCTCAGTAGCATGAAATACAGTCTCTGAAAAAAGACTATCAGCTTTAGCATGGTGTCTAGGCACAAAACAGGACTTAGACCCGACACGGAATGCAAGTACCTGTGCAAAGAGGCTTTTCGCACTAAGTGTGGGAGCATGCGCTGTATCCCGAAATGAAGACTTAGCCTCAGGAATGGCACAGTCAGGCTGAGCATACTCACTAGGCGAAACACTGTAGTTAGGCTGCGGCTGGGGTAAATTGGCACACGCATGCGCACTAGCTGCCTCTCCACACTTAGACGTGGAGGAGAAATTGCTCTTCGGGTGTGGACTTGGAGATGCTGTCTATGAACAGAAGGAAAAGCTAAAGGTGTGTGTTACAGCAAGGAGCCACCGCGGAAACACTTCGTTCAATTGTGAGGGGAGTCATTTTGGAGTTTGGTGAGGAGTACCGTAACGCCAGTGAGCAGCATCCTGTGCCACAGACCAACATTCTTACGGTGCTGTCTATACTGCTTACCGTGAGAGGAGCGTAAAGTCTGTATTTCTGGCAACTGGACATCACAGTACCCGGGTACGGTAGGCTGTGCCCAGACAATAATGCGGGCACGCAACACTTTGTTTTATTAGCAAAACACATATCTGTTCTGGGTAGGCCGACTATTTATAGACAATAAGACTTGCTGCCTCTGCACTGTCAAATTGTCACGTACAGTTTAAATCATAGAGGGACAGCAACACATGTTTGCATTTAACTGAATAGGATAACTGAAGTGAGCACTAATATATATATTATGAGTGCAAGCCAAAAAATACATACTATACAAAGGATAAGGCTGCACATCAAACATAGATAATGGTATAATGCCTCAAGCATATGGAAAAATATTGGAATATACAATGAAAAATGCTACTTGCTAATTTGAACATGTGAATAATGAATTGCATACTTGCCATGAATATTAGGAAAAAGGAGATATTTAGCAATCTCATTGATCAATGTAACTGAGCCCCAAGACCTCGTCAAGGTATATCTCTATATTGGGGTCCCTAGCTCTGTGACCCTAACTGTGTGTCATCTCATTGCAATTAAAAACTGCTGTGGGTGGAGAGGGGTAACTAAGGACTTTCTTATATAGGAGATGGAAAAAACATGGCCGAAAGGGGCGGAGCTGTGTTCACATTCAGAAAAAAAACTACATATAACTGAATAGGACAACTGAAGTGAGCACTAATATATATATTATGAGTGCAAGCCAAAAAATACATACTATACAAAGGATAAGGCTGCACATCAAACATAGATAATGGTATAATGCCTCAAGCATATGGAAAAATATTGGAATATACAATGAAAAATGCTACTTGCTAATTTGAACATGTGAATAATGAATTGCATACTTGCCATGAATATTAGGAAAAAGGAGATATTTAGCAATCGCATTGATCAATGTAACTGAGCCCCAAGACCTCGTCAAGGTATATCTCTATATTGGGGTCCCTAGCTCTGTGACTCTAACTGTGTGTCATCTCATAGCAATTAAAAACTGCTGTGGGTGGAGAGGGGTAACTAAGGACTTTCTTATATAGGAGATGGAAAAAACATGGCCGAAAGGGGCGGAGCTGTGTTCACATTCAGAAAAAAAACTACATATAACTGAATAGGATATTTTTCCATATGCTTGAGGCATTATACCATTATCTATGTTTGATGTGCAGCCTTATCCTTTGTATAGTACACATGTTTGCATTGACTGTTGATTTTCAAGATTTCCATGACTGTGTTGCAGAGCTGTGTGGTTTGCATTCACACTGTTATCATCTGCCTTATCTGTGAGCGACGCAGTATCTCTCACAAATCGTGAGTCATGTACTGCTCGCTAGGTTCCATAATATCGTTTAATTTAGTTGTTCATCGTTTGCGGGGTAGCACACGTCACTCCGTGTGACACCCCGGGAACGATGAACAGCAGCTCACCTGCGTCACGCGGCCGCCGCCGGCTATGTGAAGGAAGGAGGTGGGCGGGATGTTTACGTCCCGCTCATCTTCGCCCCTCGGCTTCCATTGGCCGGTGGCCGTGTGACGTCGCTGTGACGCCGAACGTCCCTCCCACTCTAGGAAGTGGACGTTCGCCGCCCACAGCGTGGTCGCACGAGAGGTAAGTACGTGTGATGGGGGTTACTGACTTTGTGCGACACGGGCAGCGATTTGCCCGTGACGCAAAAAGGACGGGGGCGAGTATGATCGATTGTGAAATTGCACAATCGGTCGTACCGTGTAAAGCAGCCTTTAGCCTACAAATAATATACAGGTTCATGTGATAGGGAGGTGCTGGACCTGCAGAGTCGGTGTGACTGTCAAATTATCTATCCATTTTATACTACAGTACAGTACCTTAATAACACAATTTTCTTTTTTTAATTCTTGATGTACTAGAAAAAAGCAAACTAAGTCCCCTTGGCGTTATTTTTTTTCCTGAAGAAAAATACTGAAACCAATGCTTGTCTGTAGTGGAAATTGTGCTTCCTAGCTTGTGAGGAAAACAGCCATGTCATGAGTAATATAATTTTTTATATTTCTTTTGCATTTTTGTTTGTAAATGCAGAAACCTCAATTCATCAAGTCCAGTGTTTATCACACTAAAGTCAGACGCTCCTGATGCGAGATACATGCATCTTAATGAAATTGGCAAGTCTGAAAAGTAGAATAAGACTCCTTGTGTACCTCAGCACAAATTTTATTCCAGTTGGGGAATGGAGTAAGATTCATGGTGTAAGAAATGCTGCCGCGAATCATGAATTTGCCATACATTTGCACCAGCTCTACATACTTTGTCAGAGCTGGGTGAAAATGGCATCAGAACAGAAATTCCATGCTTGCCACTGACCAGCAGTGACCTATGGAGCCTCATTCCGAGAATGTTCTCAAAACAAAGTTCCATAAGAATCGATAGGCATCGTTGAACATTACACCATTGAATTACATCGGAACTTCTAGGATTTCTTTTTAAATAACTAAGTGGTGAACAAAGGAGTGTGGGAGAGTCTTTATTCCTCAAATGGATTATGTTGAAAGTTTTAGTTAATTAATTTTTTTAAATTAATAAATTAATAAATTGGGGTATGAGGGAATGTGGGGGAGTCTTTATTCAAATAAACAATTTTCTTTCTGTGTGATTTTGAACTTCACACTTACTTGGTTAGTGATGAGTGTGGCTGATAGACGCCCATCAATTACGAACCCCTGGGTTTTGTGCCAGCTGTCAATTCACAGCTGATATCAATCTATGACAGAAATGGGGAAGGTTAGGTTTTAAACATGCTATAGCTTCAACTGGTTTTAAATGTTGAAATAAATTATTTTGTTTTAACTGGCCTCCTCCACTCAGATGTGCCAGTCCTTCCTCCCCCTCCTCTCCATCATTTGGTGAAAGCCGCACCTAGATCAAGCACCTGTCTGTACTATCACAGGCAGAGAGACTATTCACAGTGTGGTGCGCTTTCAAATTTTTCTTTATCCCAAAAGTATTACTCTGATTGTCACCCCACCAGGGCATTTGGGAAGAGCCAATTATAGAGCCAGAATTGAGTCATCTAATGTATGTGCCACTTCCACTTCCTTATGTGACCGGCGAATCGCCTCCTTTCTAAGGGGGCGGTCCGTGCGGCGTCACAGCGACATCACTGAGCGGCCGCCCAATAGAAGCGGAGGGGCGGAGATGAGTGGCCGGAACATCCCGCCCACCTCCTTCCTTCCTCATAGCGGCCGGGAGGCAGGTAAGGAGAGGTTCCTCGTTCCAGCGGCATCACACATAGCGATGTGTGCTGCCGCAGGAGCGACGAACTACATCGTTACTGCTGCAGTAACGATAATCGAGAATGGACCCCCATGTCACCGATGAGCGATTTTGCATGTTTTTGCAACGATGCAAAATCGCTCATCGGTGTCACACGCAGCAACATCGCTAATGCGGCCGGATGTGCGTCACAAATTCCGTGACCCCAACGACTCCGCATTAGCAATGTCGCAGCGTTTAAAGCCCCCTTAAGTTTAAGGATATACTACTAGAGTCCTGTAAAAAACTTATACCCTCTGGTAATAAAATGTCCAGGAATAAAAACAAACCACTATTGATAAATAAGACTGTACAAAATATAATAAAACAAAAACAAAGGGCGTTTAAAATCTTAAAGGCTGAGAATGCAGAAATAGCATTTCAGAAGTATAAAGATATCAATAGGAAATGTAAAAAAGAAATCAAGCAAGCAAAATTAGCTACTGAAACAAAAATCGCCAATGACATTAAAATAAATCCCAAAATCTTTTATAAATACATTAATGCAAAAAGGAAAACAAAGGATAGTATCAGCCCCTTAAAATATAATAGCAAGTTAGTTATAGAGGACAAACAAAAGACTGAGATATTAAATAAGCATTTCTCATGTGTGTTTACCAAGGAACTCACTGTACCAGGGATCATTCAACAAGTGAAAAATCGAAGTTCACCACCCGATATAATTAATTTAACACAAGAAGAAGTACACCTACATCTGAGTAAATTAAACATTGACAAATCCCGAGGGCCAGATGGCATTCATCCACGAATATTGAGGGAATTGAGCTTCGTAATCGACAGACCATTGTATCTTATCTTTTTAGACTCGCTTGTAACAGGGTTGGTGCCTCAGGATTGGAGGATTGCCAATGGGGTTCCGATATTTAAGAAAGGTAAGGGTGTAGATCCAGGCAACTACCATCCAGTAAGCCTGACATCAGTAGTATGCAAAGTTTTTGAGGCCATTTTAAGAGATGACATGCAAAAATATATTGCAGAAAATAATATAACTGACAAACAGCATGGATTCATGAAGAATAAGTCATGTCTAACCAACCTGTTGGGGTTCTATGACGGGGTAAGTGCAAACCTGGATATTGGTAATGCAGCTGATGTGATTTTGGACTTTGCAAAGGCATTTGATATTGTGCCACATAATAGCCTTAAGGCCCCGTCACACACAGAGATAAATCTTTGACAGATCTGTGGTTGCAGTGAAATTGTGGACAATCAGTGCCAGGTTTGTGGCTGTGTACAAATGGAACAATATGTCCATGATTTCACTGCAACCACAGATCTGCCAAAGATTTATCTCTGTGTGTGATGGGGCCATTATACTAAAGCTCCAGAAACAAGGACTAGGGGAAACTATATGCAACTGGGTAAGGAATTGGCTAAAAGATAGGAAACAAAGAGTAGTCATAAATGGTACATTCTCTAAATGGGCTATAGTCAACAGTGGGGTGCCGCATGGATCTTTTCTAGGACCGATTCTTTTTAATCTCTTTATTAATGACCTTGTGGATGGGATTGATAGTAAAGTGTCAGTCTTTGCTGATGACACCAAACTATGTAGGATATTAAAAACTGACCTTGATAGTACAATATTACAAAACGATCTGGATAAGATGTCAGAATGGACAGATACTTGGCAAATGAGATTTAATGTTGATAAATGTAAAGTAATGCACCTAGGATGGAGTAATCCTATAACTGCGTATACATTAAATGGAAGTAAACTCAGGACTACAGAACAGGAGAAGGACTTGGTTATTCTTATTACAAATAAGCTGAGCAACAGTACTCAATGTCAAGCAGCAGCTGCAAAAGCAAACAAGGTTTTAGGGTGTTTAAAAAGAGAGATTAGATCCAGTGATCCCAACGTTTTGTTACCCCTCTATAAATCACTTGTAAGACCACATCTGGAATATGGGATCCAGTTTTGGGCTCCACATTTTAAAAAGGACATTCAGAAGTTAGAGTCAGTTCAAAGGTGGGCAACTAGACTACTACAAGGAATGGAAGGCCTCCCATATGATGAAAGGTTGAAAAAGTTAGATATGTTTAGCTTAGAAAAAAGACGTCTCAGAGGAGATCTCATTTATTTGTATAAATACATGTGTGGTCAATATGAAGGACTGGCACATGACTTATTTCTTCCAAAGGCAATACTAAGGACCATGGGGCATACACTGCGTGTGGAAGAAAAGTGATTCCGGCAGCTAAATAGAAAAGGGTTCTTTACAGTTAGAGCAGTCAGACTGTGGAATGCCCTACTACAAGAGGTAGTAATGGCAGATACTATAACAGCTTTTAAAAAAGGGCTTGATGATTTCCTCAGTACACACAACATTGTTGGTTATAACTGACTTAGTGACCAAATGTAGAACTGGTGGAGGAAGGTTGAACTAGATGGACCTAGGTCTTTTTTCAACCTAAGTAACTATGTAACTATTTAAGATTATAGTAACGCCACTGAAACCCCATCCACCTGCTACTAAACCCCGCCCACTTACACAGGACCAATTAGATTGTTGAGTGGGCAGGGTTTAGCTGTGGGTGGGCAGGGTTTCAACTGCGAAAAGAGCCGTTTAGAGATTTTAGTGGCTCTCACTGGGGATCCAGCTCCTGTCAGTCACAGCAGGGAGCCGGATCTTTCTGTTGGATCGTTCGCAACCAACACATCACTAATATGCAGCATTACAATTTATCAAGTTGCAATGTAACAATTTAGGTGGTGCTCATTCATATCTCTCTGCTGCTGCAAATAATGTAGGCTATTTCTTGCCATGTAAGAGTGGATAAAATCCTTATAGACTTTTCTGACTTAAGTACCACCTTGTTCAAAGCAAAGCAGTACTGTATATTTGTTTAAATAATTCTGAAGGATAAAATTGATGATGTGCACCATATAGGAAGCATGTGTTCTTTTGCCTAAGTGCAGAGCAGCTAGAATGTTTCTTGCATTGTTGCTTACTATGTTGACTAGTTGTAGTTGATGGGAGCCTATGCTGTGTGACATTTGCTTTCTGATGCAGAGAAGCAATTTCTTCACTGTATGGTTTTTATTCCATACAGTATTGCAGTGCTTAAGAATGTACTCCCCAATGGCAGGGAGTAAATGTAACATTCTACCCTGTTGTTGATGGGAAAGGGGAAATATCCATTGCAGAGTATGTAATGGAGTTGCATGAGTACCGCCTTGTATTGGAACCAGACTTAGTGCTCACCTGAGGAAGGTGTCACCACCTACCCTGGGCCATTGAAATACATGTACTATAGAAATCCATAATTGCTTCTACAGGTGGCTATAGTGAAGTGCCCTTTGTCACAAGATGATAATTCCAAGGAGCAGTCCATGGTTTTCAGTTTACACACAAATGATGTGATGTGAATTGATGGTCACACATATGAATAACTAATGATGCAACAGAGAAAGAGGAGGAAGAGTATGACAAGCAGTAGATGATAATGATGGTGATGATGTTAATGACCAGATACTGTTTGGGGACGCTCCCTGGCTTCTAGAAAGATGACGATGAGAAGGAGGACAGTTTTGCTGACATCATTGGCCAGTTAACTTTCCTACATGAGATGGTGATGTCACTTTATGTCCTGATGAAGAACCATAGCTCCTAGTCAATATTTGTGGATACATCCATAGCTTATCTTCTAGATTCAGAATGATCAATATAGAAATCATTTCCACACCACAGACATTCACATATACAACATATCGCCATCACCACTACAATTTCCATGACTAGCACTCTATGGTGATTTTGAGCCTAGTCCACTAACCAATAGAGGCTTCACCTCCTCCTAAGATAATGGCGGTATAAGTGGATCTGACACTGGAAAATCATTTGGGTGAACACTAGGTTCTATTTTATTGTTGATGCAATCACCGAAATCCTCTGATAACATCACCTTCCTATCCCCATAATCTGGTTCCCCAGTAGAGTCCATCACACAATCATCAACATAGTTATGATAGTCATCATTACCATCATCCCTATCGTAGCGTGAAAATTGCATTAGTGTGAGAAATTGCCTGAGATCCTTACCCTCTTTCTGATTATCACTTCTTGATTTGTCCTGACTTTGAGTGCCACTAGCAGTTTGGCTCTGACTACCACCATCCATACAGTGAGGTGTGTCCTCTACCTCCTATGTCCCCTGTTACGTACAAACACTGTCTTTTCTCATCCAATGCATCAATTGGAATATATTTTTGTGAAATATCTTCCTCAATACCCAGTGTGTGTTGACTTATTGGACAAATCATTTGACTATTGGTCACTGAAGATAGAGAAATAATTGACGGATTTGAAGTCCACAATTGAAAGAATTAAATACTACAGGAATAGAGAAGAACTGGGCAGAACACTGATTAGAACTGAAGGAGTTAAGCTGGGGTCACACTAAACGACAGCGACAACGACGTCGCTGTTACGTCACCATTTTCTGTGACGTAGCAGCGACCTTGTAAGTCGCTGTTATGATCGCTCCTTAGCTGTCAAACACAGCAGCCGAAGCAGCGATCATAACGACATGCGTCGCTGTGCTGCAACATGTGCAGAGAGCAGGGAGCCGCGCACACTGAGCGCTGGCTCCCTGCTCTCCTAGCTACAGTACACATCGGGTTAATTACACGATGTGTACTGCAGCTACAGGTGCAGAGAGCAGGAGCTGGCGCTGGCAGCGTGAGAGCGGCGGAGGCTGGTAACGAAGGTAAATATCGGGTAACCACCTTGGTTACCCGATGTTTACCTTGGTTACAGCTTACCGCAGCTGCCAGATGCCGGCTTCTGCTCCCTGCTCGCTTCATTTCGTCACTCTCTCGCTGTCACACACAGCGATCTGTGCGTCACAGCGGGAGAGCGACGACCAAAAAATGAAGCTGGACATTCAGCAACGAGCGGCGACCTCACAGCAGGGGCCAGCTCGTTGCTGGATGTCACACACAGCGACAGCGACGGGACGTCGCTGCAACGTCACAGAAAATGATGACGTAGCAGTGACATCGTTGTCGCTGTGTGTGACACCACCTTAACTAAAAGAAATAACATCATCCTGCTGTGAGTGAGATGGGATATATGCTATATAGTCTAAATTGTCCTACACTTCTTCCCCACTCATAGACTTGATAGAGGCAAAGTAGGCCAATTATGACCCAGTTTTATTTTATTATATGTTTTTTACTGCAATAGAATAAACTTTGTTTTTTGAAGCACAATTTCACCCTTTCTTTTTTTAAAAAAAGGATAAACTGAGAAATACTAGATTTTAAAAAATTAAAGAAAAAAAGAAAAGAATAACAGCATCGACAAACTCTAAAATTGTTGTGGCCTGATGGTAACTCAAATTAGAGTAAATATTGCAGCACTGTGATTTAAAACTTAACCTTTAATAAAACCCATAAAATTAAATTCATAAAGTGATTTAAAATACATATATACACATATCATTTAACACACAATATATTAGCATTCCTAGAATGTATGATCCCTTAAGGATCACCTGTTTCTGTACCCATTAGGGAGAAAACAATTAGGGAACTTACAATCACATTAGGGAACTTACAATCAAAGGCATATATACATGAAAAACTGCTCTATTATTATTAGGTACAGTAAATCCACATTAGAATATATATGGATTGATCTCACCAATTTCAGGCGCATGGGTCTGTGGCGCCCCTGAGGGTTCAGTTGCCACAGGGTATTGCATCTCACTTAAGGTGCAGTACTCATCCCGGGTAAGAAAGAGAATAACCACTGGTGTTTATCGCTTACACAACATACTTTAGGTGCTTTCCCACTGAAACTGGGCTAGAGGTGGTCACCATAGCAACGGGACTTTCCCAACCACTAGTGAGTCATCAGGAAGGTGGGGGCAGCACGGGGGAAGTAAGAGCACACACAGACATTTACCTGAGAACAGTTACAGACTCTGAAGAGTCAGGAACACGGTCACCGTGAGGAGTGCTTAAGAGCTCTTTCAGGACCAGCAGAGGGGAGTGCTTTAGAGCGCCCTCCAGACCAGGTGAGCTGGCGATACACAGGAGCAACATGGTAGCTGGAGGTAGATCTCAATAGCTCCGTCAACACCAGCGCAGACTGGGTGTAGAGCCCTAGGGTGGAGGACACTTCACGTTTTGCCATCATAATCTGCAGGATAGGGGGATTTCACGTCTCTCTGCCCACCACAAGATCCTGGGGCACAGCAGTAGATAGAGCCAGGAGTCATGATCATGGTCAGGCCCATCAATTGACTCGCACTGCCTGAACTAAATCCAAGGACACTGGGGTCCCTAAGTAACTTCAAGTCTGCACTGTTGGTGGCCTCTGAACTACCTGGGATCGGCTGGGGCTCATCACAGCGGAAACCAACAGGGTGATGACCTAACAGTGAGTAAAGACCTTGAACTGTGTCCACTGTGTCAGCCCATCATTCCCAGCGCCATCATCCCACACTCCGGCACCATCGACCACTACTGCCACCTCCATCATCCTACCTGGGGCCTGCTCTACCTGTGGGGAGCCGAACCATCTGAGCTGCGTCACCATCTGCCAAAGAAGACAGCACCCACAGCGGCGGCTAATCCCTGGCTGCACACCACAAGTGGTGTCACGAGACAACTACTCCCAACATCCCCACCATCTTCCCCTTCATCCCTACATGGACACCTCGGTGCCACGAAGCCAGGCCAGGCCTCAGTTACATCCCCAAGACCTCCCTTCATCACTGGCCTGGGGACGAGAACGACCGCGACCCGTGGGGTATTCCAGGTCTATATTGCCATAGTCTCGTCTGCTCCAGTCAGAAAAAAAGTCTGTGGAGCCTCTGATAGGAGTCTCGACACAGAAAAATAGCTAGATATCCCTCCGGATATCCCACCAAGCCATAATTCGACTCCATACTGATGAGGGGCAATACCCCAAAACATCTGTCTGTGGATGGATACCTGGCCTTGGTATTTCCCTTGTCATATCTTTAAAGTTGTCAAAGAGTTGGATATTAACTAAAAAGGCCACTTAATATGGTGGTTATGGTGGTCTCCTAAAAAGAGCCACTCCTTGGCTGGGTCCTTCCTGGAGGGATATCTGGCTATTTTTCTGTGTAGAGACTCCTAACAGAGTCTCCACAGACTTTTTTTGATTTGCATACTCCCCAGCGGGCAATGCACCTAGGATTTCACTGTTTTGAGTGCCTTTGCTGGCTGCCGGCAGGGTTTTCTCTGGCTGGTCTCCCCGAGATCAGTGATTATTTTGTCTTGCCAGTCAGAAAAAAGGGAGGATCAGGAGGACACAATCACTGTCTCTAAATCAGATGACACTGGCCCTCCAGGAGAAACTCCTACCCTTACAAGGGCAGTCACAGCTAGCCTTTCACTGTGACTGCCCCTCAAAGAAGTCCTGGTGCCTTCCTATGCGTTTCACTACTTCTGGATCATCAGGGGAGATGCGTGCACCGACATTAAGACTATAACTAAGACTACTCTTCCTGGCTGTACATAACGCAGCCTAGTACTATATCAGGCTGCCAGAACTCAAATTAGACTAATAAAACAGGAATGCAAAATCTGTACTCTTTATGACACCCATACTTTGAGAGGCTATAACAAAATTGAATGACTTTCTTTACCTTTGTATTTTTTAACACAATTACCTGTAAAATAATGAGTTATTATGAATATTTTTCCTCATAATATAACTCTACTTACAGGCCATTAGCTTGTAAGTATAGAAGATGCCCTCATCCCTTAGAGTAAGTTTGAGTTTGAAGAGCTTCTGGCCAAAGCAATGGTTAAATCAAAACTGGCTGACAGCTCAGTGCTATTCTTTATCTGGTATTTAAGCAACGGTCTGAAATTAGGCATAGAGAATGTATATGCATTACATTAGGCCAAAGGTCAACTAGCCTCAAAGCGCTTCTATACATTATTTAGGTCAAAGGTCAACTAGCCTGGTTTTGGAAAACCAGTTCTGCGCAGGATACTACGTTTGCAGATTTAGGACCACGTGACACAATGACTTAATGTATGGGCTAAAAATGAGAATGAGTTATAATGGGTTTTTGAAGACATGTTAAAAGCCATGTTAAGACACAAGTGAGGAAAGGAGGGTGTGGTGAAATGTATTTAAGCTGGACCACAGTTCATAGAGTTTAGAATGCCGACCATTCTCAACCAGATGGAAGACTGCCATGACATCACAGCTATGTAAGATATAATGGACTCTTTCTCTATCTTTTTCTCTCTTAACTCAATTCTAATTAAGCCCAGCATTTTTTTTTTGTAATGATTTTTAACCTTTATTGAATAAACCCACATATGGTTTGCACCTCTATTTCTCTTCAATCATTATATACTGGCTAAGCATAATATACGTCAATCCTATTTTTAACATATTTGGTGAGCTCAGCCTGATTGATTGACAGGCACAGGTGCGTTAGTCTCTTCCACGCTAGTTCTTGCTATGGGACTTTTTTTTTTTCTTTTCGTACATTTTCCCTGACCTTTTGTCCACAAAGGGGGGACGGGTGGGGAATAGTGACGTATCTGTCCAAAAGACTGCAGGAAAAGACTACACTGTGTCTAAATCAAACCGAACCTTAAAAGAGGATTGACGTAAAAGCTGCAAGGAGGTCGTATGTGTCGTGCCCTGACGGACATCTGTGGACCCATCCAGGACCATAAATCCAGGAGATCCCCAGGATAATCCCTCCAGGACACTGTATTTCAAATATAAAAATGGCTATTTTGAGGTGGACTGGCCGTCCAATGAAAAACCATGGTTTACATTGAAAGATTGTGCACGGAGATTGAAGGAGGAGGCTATGAAAAATGCTATTTCAGCAAGTACATATGATGATTACATGCAAGTTGTTGTAAGTGTTTCTATTAGAAATTGTATCATTAGAAATGCCCCTCCAGCTTATAAACATGTCATGATGGCGTTAATGTTAAATCAGACTGGGAAACCCATCTCCAAAACATTGGAGGCGATCCGACAGTTAGGGGGTCTGGGAGAATGGAGTCTCAAACAGAGAGGTCAGCTTAATTTTGAAGAACAGTGTAACAACATCAAAAGTAGTAAAAATCGTAGATCCCGTGTTACCAGGAGAGATATGTTTATGGCCCTGATAAAGGATGGTGTTCCCTGGGATAAAATAGACGGGATTAGTACTGACGAGATGTGGAAATTGTATCAAAAGAGAAAATTGTATCAAAGGAGAAGACTCAATAAAAAGTCAGGGGTTTCACATAATAAAAAGGTTGCAGCAAAAGATTCTGAATCTCCACAGCAGGGGCACAGCAGGACACGGGGAGAAAGAGGGCCCACTTTCTCATCGTCACCAGCACAGCCGACAGCACCGGGGGTGGAGGATCTTTATGCTGAAGTCAGATGTTTAGTGCAGGAAATCAAAGCCCAGCAGAACAGGTTATCATCATCTTCCACCAAGATGTCTCCATCTGAAATGGAAGATAGATGGGGGAAATTGATAAGGGTAATATTGAGACCACAGAGGAGATTGCCACCAATACAGAATGTACAGAGATATGTAAAGAGATAAGTAATATAAAAGCCATTCCTGCTCATAAACAATACAGAGCCATCCAAATGTTCACAAAGGAGAGACTGGAAACCAGCAGGATCCCTGTGTTCAGTCTGTTGGAAGGGCAATTATTTTTGCTATTGTTTGGTTGGTCATATATTTACATACCCATGCTGATAATTAATACAGCACAATATACCAATATGGTTGGGTAAATAGTGAGCTTTTTTGGCTGCCAAGTCAGATGTGAATCTTTTAGCATATGGATAATGGACTGGATAAAACTGTGTTTTGTGTATTATTTGAGCTCATATTCTAATCATGTTTGTGCTTTCTTTTTAGACTGGAGACCAGAGTTTTACATGTTATTAGAGCAATCAGGCTAAAACAATGAAACAAGTAATCATCCAATTGTGATGAATGGGTATTGTATTTACCTAATGGTTGTTGTTTGTTTTATGTGTATGTTCAATTAGGACCACAATAGGCTTGCAAATGCCATCTCAGTATGATGGTCTCATAGTCCAAAGGTCAGATTTGGCCTTAAACTGAACTCAGGTAATGAGAGAAGGGATAGATCAGGACTATTAATTAAGGTAATTCTAATGAATAGTGGAGACAGTGACATGTTAATACAGAAGTGAGATAGAATAGCTCAGTTGATGATACTATCTATTTCTAAAATGTAGATAGTCAGAGGGAGGGCTCCTTCAGTTCTGCAGAGAAGATAAATGATTTGGATCTTCACATCCTATCAATGATTGTGCAAAAATTTGGGTGAAACAATTGAGTGACAAAGGTATTCCAGAACCTGCTGAAGTCATTGCTCAAGGAGCAGACAATGTGCTGACAGTTATGAAACAAGACAAGTAGGAATACATCCCAACTGACAGATGAATAATGTGTATTTTTGTCCCTTTAGATCAAAATCTGGAAATGTTGCATCATTGGCGCAACCATGGGCATGGATCTACTTCCGTCAGAAGCCAAGCAATCTTCAGACCGAAAACAGAGAGACCAACCATGGAAAATGTGGCCTTATTGAAAACCAAACAGAATAAGACCTAGAAGAAGAAGATGTGACCCAAAACTTCATCTCCAATCTGTATTGTGCCTATATGAACTGCACTGGGGAACATTCTCTAACAGAAGAGATGATTGCCCTAAGGACTCAAAGTGTTACATGAGCTGATCTATCAGAGGACTTGTCAAAGCAAAATAGGCAGATGTCAACAATTAAAAATCATCATATACACAAGATGTAAAATTGTTAACAAAATCATAGATACAAGGATTATCTATAATAATTGTAGGAACACTCACAGTAGCGACATATGCTGCTAAAGCAATAGGCCGATTCTCTTGTTTGGTGGCTAAATTTATAAATACCACAAGTAGAGATAGATATACTAGATTAATTACATTACACAAGATAATGGTAGATGGTGGGAATGGGTACTTTCTTAGTTACCTGATTTTTGGATATATTCGTTATATATTAGGAGTAATATTTGCTATAATTTGTGCATGCATTGCTTTGTGTTGTTGTATACAGTGTACACTTTCCTTATGTCAATCATCTGCTAAAACCATGCCCTTAGGATATGGTACCTTGTATAAATAATCTATGGCTCAAAATAGCCAGGGGTGGAATGTATTGCAAATATAAAAATGGCTATTTTTTGAGTCTATACATTATGTTAAACTATAACATATTGATTAATCAGACAGACAAAGTGTACATGGTTACAAAATCTTGTATATACTTAAGGATTTCTGTGTGTTTGTCTTGAATATACAGACAGACAATATACCATTGTAACAGAAACCTTATGATTTACTTACATCAAATATCTGATGATTTTGTGTGTTTGCTATCCATTGAAATAGAAACTCTGATTTCTTTAGTTCAACAATCTGATGTTTTATGTGTTTGCTATATACACAGACAGACAATATATCCATTTACCTAGCTCAAATACCTGATGTGTATTCTTGGGAGATTTGAATGTGTGTGGGTTTATTACCCCATTGTCTCATGTGTGGTGTATCTCTAGTTCATCTATGCCCAAAGACTGGCCATCAAAGGGCATGGATCAATAAGACTACAACACATTAACTTTAAGGTTTGTAATTATTGTACAAACCTCTATTTAAGATCAGATGAAATATAGCACAGACAGAAGCTCGTGTTTGCTGCACCGTGAGACGTCCAGGCAGTGATGTCCAGGAGTCCTCTGTCTATGTCATGCTTCTCTGACTGTAGTTCCAGACAGATGATGTCCAAAACTCCTTGGTGATGTAAGTATTTAACTGTACTTAACCTTTGTATGTTCAATATACAAAAGTGTACGCAATATCATACTTTTCCTTTAAGTTTGTATTTCATATTAACTTTTATAATAAAATTACTTATGTGCCTTCTTTAAAGCCGTATCTGAACCTCAGTGTTAAAAATATTAGCAAAACAGACACAGAGGACCATCAACCCATAGACGGTTGGACCCATTCCAGGACATCTGCCTCTATATATATATATATATAGGTGAGAAATGGATTTTATTCATGATTATTCTAAGAAAAGTAATGTGGAGTATACATTTGATCATAAGCATAGTGATGCTGAATTATTCATAGTTTCATAGTTTCATAGTTTTTAAGGTTGAAGGGAGACTCTAAGTCCATCTAGTTCAACCCGTAGCCTAACATGTTGATCCAGAGGAAGGCAAAAAAAACCCCAATGTGTCAAATAAGCTCCAATGGGGAAAAAAATTCCTTCCTGACTCCACATACGGCAATCAGACTAGTTCCCTGGATCAACACCCTGTCATAAAATCCAATATACATAACTGGTAATATTATATTTTTCAATTAATGCGATCAGGCTCTGCTTAAATTTTACTTGTGAATCCCTCAATACAACATCATACGGCAGAGAGCTCCATAGTCTCACTGCTCGTACAGTAAAGAGTCCTCATCTGTGATTATGATTAAACATTCTTTCCTCAAGACGTAGCGGATGCCCCCGTGTTCCAGTCGCAGGCCTAGGTGTAAAGAGATCTTTGGAAAGGTCTCTGTACTGTCCCCTCATATATTTATACATTGTGATTAGATCCCCCTAAGCCTTTGTTTTTCCTAACTAACTAACCCCAAGTTTAATAACCTGTCTTGGTATTGCAGCCCACCCATTCCTCTAATAATCTTGGTCGCTCTTCTATCTACCTGTAAGATTATGCTATTTATAACCTTCTATACTTTTGCTAACAAGAAATGCATCCATTCCTCTCTTAAATTCATTCAGTGAGTTGGCCATCACCACTTCCTCAGGAAGAGAGTTCCAGAGCCTCACTGCTCTTACCGTGAAGAACCCTCTTCTATGCTGATGTAGGAATTTTCTTTCCTCCAATCGAAAAGAATGCCCCCTTGTTCTTGTCATAGTCCTTGGTACAAACAGATCATGGGAGAGATCTCTATATGGCCCTCTGATATATTTGTACATATTTATTAGGTCTCCCCTAAGTCTTCTCTTTTCTAGAGTAAATAGACCTAATTTTGATAACCTTTCCGTGTATTGTAATGCACCCATTCCATTTATTATTTTAGTAGCCCGCCTCTGAACCCTTTCAAGTTCAGTAATGTCTTTCTTCAGCACCGGCGCCCAAAATTGCACACAATACTCCAAGTGTGGTCTGACTAGTGATTTGTACAGAGGGAGAATGATGTTTTCATCTCGTGCCCCCAGACCTCTTCTAATGCATCCCATCACCCTATTTGCTTTGGTGGCTGCTGCCTGACACTGGGCACTCCAATTTAGATTCTTATTCACTAAGATGCCTAAGTCTTTTTCCATGTCTGATTTCCCCAGCAGTTTCCCATTTAGTAACTAATCGTAGCATCTGTTTCTCCTTCCCATGTGCATAACCTTACACTTATCTGTGTTAAACCTCATTTGCCATTTTTCAGCCCAATTCTCCAATTTACTCAAGTCCATCTGTAGTTGCAAACTATCCTCCTTTGTGTTAACTACCTTACATAGTTTTGTATCATCTGCAAATACTGATATTTTACTCTGTAAACCATCCACCAGATCATTAATAAATATATTAAATAGTAGGGGGCCCAATACAGACCCCTGTGGCACCCCACTAGTAACCCTGGCCCAATCTGAGTATGCACCATTAATAACCACTCTTTGTTTTCTACCACTAAGCCAGCTACCTACCCATCTACACACATTTTCCCCGAGCCCAAGCTTTCTCATTTTACTTAGCAGTCTTTTATGTGGGACAGTGTCAAATGCTTTACCGAAGTCAAGATAAATGACATCCAATGATTCTCCTCGGTCCATGTGAGAGCTTACATCCTCATAGAAGCTGATCAGGTTAGTTTGACAGGAGCGATCCTTCATAAATCCATGTTGATATGGAGTTAAACAGTTATTAACATTGAGACATTCCATAATAGTATCCCTTAAAAACCCTTCAAACATTTTACCCACAACAGATGTTAAGCTTACCGGCCTATAGTTTCCAGGTTCCCTTTTGCACCCTTTTTTGAATATTGGTATCACATTTGCTAGCCGCCAATCCAGTGGAACAGACCCAGTTTCTATAGAGTCTTTAAATAAAAGGAATAGAGGCCTGTCTATCACATTACTTAACTCCCTTAATACCCGAGGGTGAATGCCATCAGGGCCTGGTGATTTGTCAATTTTAATGTTACTAAGTCGGTTCTGCACTTCTTCCTGGGTTAGGCAGGTCATACTTAATGGGGCATTTACATGATCACTCTGCATTTCCCCTGGCATATGCTTTTCCTGTGTGAACACAGTTGAGAAAAAAGTATTTAAAACATTTGCTTTTCCCACATCGCTTTCTATGATTTTACCCTCATTATTCTTTAAAGGGCCAACACCATCAATTTTAATCTTTTTTCTGTTTATATAATTAAAGAATAGTTTGGGATTTGTTTTGCTTTCCTTAGCAATGAGTCTCTCAGTTTCTACTTTTGCTAAATATATTTGTTTTTTACACATTTTATTTTTTTCTCTATATATTTTTAATGCTTCCTCGCTGCCTTCTTGTTTTAGCTTTTTAAATGCCTTTTTCTTATTATTCATTGCCCCTTTTACATCCTTATTAAGCCACATTGGTTTTCTCCTGTTCCTAGCCCTTTTATTTCTGTATGGTATGGCTAGCTCGCAGTGGGTGTTTAATACTGATTTAAAAATTTCCCACTTATTTTCTGTGCTCCCATTTTTGAGGACATTGTCCCAATCAATTTGGCGAAGGTCTTCTCTAAGTTGATCAAACTTTGCTTTCCTGAAATTCAGCGTTTTTGTTACCCCCCTCCAAGGCACCTTACTAAAGGACAAGTGGAATTGTATTATATTGTGGTCACTATTCCCTAGGTGCCCATCCACTCGTACGTCTGTTATTCTATCTGGCCTGTTGCTTAAAATTAAGTCCAGAAGGGCTGCCCCTCTAGTTGGGCCCGGCACAAGTTGGGACAGATAATTATCCTTAGTTACTGACAGAACCCGGTTTCCTTTCTGAGATACACAGGTTTCAGTTTCCCAGTCTATATCGGGGTAATTGAAGTCCCCCATAATAATCACCTCATTGTGATTTGCTGCTTTGTCTATTTGTTTCAATAATACATTTTCAGTGGTTTCTGTTATATTTGGTGGCTTATAACAAACCCCTATGAGGATTTTATTAGTTTTCCCTCCTTGTATCTCCACCCATAGAGACTCCACCTCTTCATTTCCCTCTTGAATATCTTCTCTTAGTCTGGGCTTTAAACTGGACTTTATATATAGACAGACTCCACCCCCTTTCCTTTTTTTACGATCCCTCCTAAACAATTCATATCCTTGCAGGTTAGCCGCCCAGTCATAACTATCATCTAACCATGTCTCAGTTATTCCTACTATGTCGTATTTCTCCTCATACAATACCAGCTCCAGTTCCTCCATCTTATTGGTCAGGCTTCTTGCATTGGTCAGCATGCAGGAAAGAAGTTTTGCTCCCCTTTTCTCAGCTTCCTTCTTAGTACCCTGTCTTGGGTCCTCTTTACGGCATCTAGTATCCTTGATTAGTTTGTCCTTCTGCTGCATGTTCTTGTCTGCTGTTTTTTCTCCCATCCCCTCTTCTTCTAGTTTAAAGCCCTCCTGATGAGTGTGGCAAGCCTTCTGGCGAACGTGTGTTTCCCAGGTTTTGTGAGGTGTATCCCGTCTCTTGCGAGAAGTCCATCGTAGAGGTAATTCACTCCATGGTCTAAGAATCCAAATCCTTGCTGCCTGCACCACCGTCGTAGCCAGTTGTTCAAATTTAGTATCCTATTCCATCTTCTGACACCATGGCCATCGACTGGGAGGATTGATGAGAAAACAACCTGTACGTTCCGTTCCTTTATTTTCTTCCCCAGAATTTCAAAGTCTTCACAAATAGTTGGCAGATCATTTCTTGCCGTGTCGTTTGTTCCTACATGTATCAATAGGAATGGGTATTCGTCCTTGGATCCGAGGATAGTTGGTATCCTGTTGGCCACATCCTTGATTTTTGCTCCAGGGAGGCAGCATACTTCTCGTGCGGTTATGTCCGGCCTGCAGATAGTTGCCTCCGTGCCTCTTAGTAGTGAGTCGCCCATAACTACCACTCTTCTTTTCTTTCTGGACGCACTGCTTGTTGCTCCTGAGTGCTTTTGAGTGTCTTTTGTTTCTGCTTTTGTTGACAAAGTAACTTCTTTTGTTGATACTGTGTCTTCTCCTGTAGAGACGGTATCATCCTGAGCTGTGCCATTTTCGTTCTCCAGCATGAGGGCTTCATATTGGTTGCTAAGCTGTGTGGGTGGTGCCGACCACTTGATCCGCTGGCTTCTTTTGGTCACATGTGTCCACTTTTCAGCCTCTGTATGTGTTCTGAAGCTTTTCTCACTTTCCATATCCTGAATTGTTGCTTCTGCCTCGTCCAAGAAGTCCTCATGTTCTTTAATTAGCTTCAAAGTTGCTATTCTTTCTTCCAGTCCCCGCACCTTTTCCTCTAAGAGGGCAACAAGTTTGCACTTTTGACAGGTGAAGTTGAATTTCTTGTGCGGCAGATCCGTAAACATGTAGCATGTGTTGCAGGTGACCATGTGGATTTTCTTCTCTTCCATAATGCTGATGTAGCGTATGACAGGCGAAAGTTTTGCGATGTCCTCAAACAGCGAGACCCGGCAAGTCCCAGCAATCGATCAGCTTACGGCGACTCTTCTCTTCTTAAACAGCTACAGTTATCACCACTATGAGATTGTGTTAAAACTATGCCACACTTATCTTCAGTCGCCTCCCTTTACTTCAGTACCTCGCACTCTCAGCACCTCGCTAGCTCTGGCTGGTTTATATAGTTCTACAAGGACTACTAGAAGCTGCTAGAAGCTTCTAGAAACAGGTGTGGCTAATACTACTGACTAAATCACTAGACACACTTTTTTTTTTTTTTTTTTGCTTTTTCACAGTACCCCAGACAAACACAGACAACAAGTCCCTAATGAAATTAAACAGTTACAGTTATCACCACTATGAGATTGTGTTAAAACTATGCCACACTTATCTTCAGTCGCCTCCCTTTACTTCAGTACCTCGCACTCTCAGCACCTCGCTAGCTCTGGCTGGTTTATATAGTTCTACAAGGACTACTAGAAGCTGCTAGAAGCTTCTAGAAACAGGTGTGGCTAATACTACTGACTAAATCACTAGACACACTTTTTTTTTTTTTTGCTTTTTCACAGTACCCCAGACAAACACAAACAACAAGTCCCTAATGAAATTAAACAGTTACAGTTATCACCACTATGAGATTGTGTTAAAACTATGCCACACTTATCTTCAGTCGCCTCCCTTTACTTCAGTACCTCGCACTCTCAGCACCTCGCTAGCTCTGGCTGGTTTATATAGTTCTACAAGGACTACTAGAAGCTGCTAGAAGCTTCTAGAAACAGGTGTGGCTAATACTACTGACTAAATCACTAGACACACTTTTTTTTTTTTTTTTTTGCTTTTTCACAGTACCCCAGACAAACACAGACCACAAGTCCCTAATGAAATTAAACAGTTACAGTTATCACCACTATGAGATTGTGTTAAAACTATGCCACACTTATCTTCAGTCGCCTCCCTTTACTTCAGTACCTCGCACTCTCAGCACCTCGCTAGCTCTGGCTGGTTTATATAGTTCTACAAGGACTACTAGAAGCTGCTAGAAGCTTCTAGAAACAGGTGTGGCTAATACTACTGACTAAATCACTAGACACACTTTTTTTTTTTTTTTTTTTTTTTGCTTTTTCACAGTACCCCAGACAAACACAGACAACAAATCCCTAATGAAATTAAACAGTTACAGTTATCACCACTATGAGATTGTGTTAAAACTATGCCACACTTATCTTCAGTTGCCTCCCTTTACTTCAGTACCTCGCACTATGGTCAAATCTGTACCGGCAATGTGAAATTAAGAATACTAAGTTAGATAAGAATTTTTTTTACTGTAAAGAGATTGCATAAAAAGATACAGAATGTATTGGGCATGGTCTATACTTATAACTCCATGGTGGGTGGGGCACAACCAACACACACCATCTGCATGGTGACAGACACATCCAATACAACGGACACACACATAGTAGATGCAGAAACAACAGATTGTCCAAATTGTTCAATATTGGCTGAACATATTGAACATCTGGAAGATCAATTGGAAGTTAGAGCAGACTTAATATCAAAATTACGTAAAGACATAAAACATGTGTCTGCCAATACAAGACAAAGTAAGAGGGATGCCTCAGCATCTCCTGCCTCAGGTTCAGATATTCCCGAGCAGTTAAATACTACTGTGGTGGACGAACTTGCAAGATCAACATTGATTACTCCAGAGCACTCAAGTCAGGTACTGAAAGCCATCACTAACAAAGGTGAAAACACGCCGGGATGTCATCAGGGTCAGCATAGGGGTCCAGCTTGAGACCTAGTTGTGGTCCGTCCTTGTTAGGACGGAAGTTTGGGGCAGCAGTCTTTTGTTATTTTATATCTGGTAGTTGGTAGGGCCAGTACATGGCGGACGAATCCACTACTCAGGATCAAGAGACTGCATGTCCCTCCTTCCAAAGGGATTGGGTGAGACCATTCCTTTTATAATGCCTAAAGACTTATTGCATTTTATGTATTTGTATGACTGACCATTGTCAGTCAATGGAGTGCACTTTGCTTTGTTTTTTTAGGTATTATTTTGTTTGTTGTGTTTATTCTGTCAATTGGACCACTGTCCTTTGCTTATAGCAACATCAAATTTTCTTTATGTTTGTTTGGTTTTTTTCTTGTGTTTGTTATTTCTAGTGGCCATCACTAGACGTGACCCCTCTGGGTGCGCACATAATTGGCTAAACCCATGTGGCCAGGGTGTTTTCACCTTTGTTAGTGATGGCTTTCAGTACCTGACTTGAGTGCTCTGGAGTAATCAATGTTGCTCTTGCAAGTTCAGGAATAAAGGTGTATTTTATATGCTATATTTGAATATTAATTATACTTGGATTGCTGTATTACTACTGTGGTGGACGAGCTGAACAAGGAGGAGATGCGAAAAAAGAAATTACATGAAAAAGCAGCCCGTCTTAATATTAAAATTCATGACCAATTAATGAAAATCATTAAAGACATACCCAAATATGATGATAAAATGGACGCCTTCCATAATGCAGACATTTTTTAATCGAACTCAGATAAATACAATCTGATGGACGATCAAAGAAACAAAATATTTAGGGTATAGCTTCCCTCCCACATGACAAAAAGGTTACAAGCCACACCTAGGACAGAAAACACGATGGTCTGATCCATGATACAAAGGAGGATAGGCTGAAACAGTTAATTTTATTCACAACAGGAGAGTGTACCCCAACAGTTGAGATTTTAGAAAATCTTAAAACACACATACAGGAGGATCCTTTTGTCTTCTTAGTCAAATTCGAACAAGGGTACCGAATGGTAATGGAAATCGGATCTGATCAAGAACCGACTTCCATGGTCAAGGCCTTTGTTAAAAAATTTAAATATTTGGAGTCTGCTTCATTCGAAATTGCTTCTAGGATGGACAATCTACAAGAGGCCACGTCATTAATTGATAGAATACGGAGACGAATGAAGCAAAATCAGGTAAAGTAAAAAATAGCCATGATAGAGGAGACAAATGACAAATCAGTATCACAAGAAAAACAAACCAAGAATAAAAGACCCATACTGAATTCTAAGAACAAGAAATCAGGGGGAGCAAACAGAAAAAGCAACATACACTGCTTCTTTTGTGGACTGCCTGGTCACCTTAAGTGGGAATGTAAGAAATTCCTAAGGGCAGGAGCTGAGGAAAAGCTGGGTAAAGAAAATGGACTGATGCCAAACACATCTAGTGCACCTCCCCCATCTTCAGCACCTCCACCTTCATACACGCCCACTCATACTGACAACAGGAGTATCCAGTCACCATATGCACCACTGACCAAACAGATTAGGGAAATGACCATAAAGGAGTTGGATGGAAGGAACAAGACACCTGCTGCTCTACTCCCCTCTCTATCTTCTTTATGACTGGCAAAGCCGGTCCCCAGGCTTCATCCACTGGAATTTGTCACTCGAGTTTCAATGGATAGCTGTGGTCAACCATTTTTAAAGGTACATCTTGAAGGCCAGGAAGTAACGTTTCTCCTTGATACAGGTGCGCAATTGAGCGTAACAAATGTTGATTTACTTTTAAAGCCAGATTCCCCTGTATGTACAATTGTTGGTTTCAGTGGCAAAAATGGAACAAAGGTAACTTTAGCTCAGGATGTTTCTTTGGAAATACATGGTTCTTTGAAAACAAATATGGATATTTGGTGTTGTCAGGATACTGAGAACATAATTGGAACTGATTTTATGGAAAAGCATGGCTAGATTATTGATTTGGGTAAAAAACAATTTGGAAAGACTCTAACGGTTGTAAGGCGGTAGTTATTGATCCAAATGAATATAGTCATGTTGGAACCATTTGTTTGAACGATAGTGTCATCAGATCATTTGTGGCCTGAAACTGGTGGTAATGAAGTATTAACTGAGATAGTACAAAGGTTTCCATCTCTATGGGCTCAGTACAGGAATGAAGTAGGAACCGTGAAGGACGTGATTGTTAAAATAGAAGGGCGGGATCCGCCTCCACAGCGTCAGTATAAGTTGCCTCCAGAGTCAATTGCTCCGATGTCTAAAATTATTCAGGAATTGTTTTATCAAGGTGTCATACGTAAGGCAAATTCTGTTTGTAACAATCCATTGTGGTGTGTTCTGAAAAGTGATGGTAGCTATCGAATGATATTGGACTTACGAATGTTCAATAAGTTTACTCCCAATGTTGCACCAATTGTAGCTGATACACATGCCATGATGTCGAGATTGAATGCAAAGGCAAAGTTTTTCTCAGTATTGGATATCAGTAATGGTTTCTTAAGTATACCGATTGAGAAAAGTTGTCAATATAAGCTTGCGTTTAATCATCTGGATCAACAATACATGTGTTGTAGGCTATCTCAGGGGGCACATATGTCGCCAAGCATTTTTCATCAGGCGCTAGCAAACGTTTTGTCGAAATTTTCTCATCCAGAATGTTTATTGCAATATGTGGATGACATCTTGCTGTGTACAGAAGATGAGGAGTTGCACGTGTCTCTACTGGCAGAGTTGTTTGAGCTTCTTCATGATGCAGGATTGAAACTGAACACCAAAAAGGTCAAGCTGATGCAGACTGAGGTCAGATTCTTAGGAGTTCTGCTAAGTCCAGGTAAAAGGTGACCCCTACAGGACAGAATAGAGGCAATAGCATCCCTTCCAATTCTAACATCACACAAGGCACTAAGACATATTTTAGGACTTGTAAATTATTCAAGGGATTTCATTGAAATTTTTGCTGACAAAGCCAGACCTTTGTATGATCTTTTAAAAGGTGATAATGATGATTATTTTGGTCCCTGGGGTGTCGAAAAGGAAAAAGCCTTCACACAATTGAAACATGATATACAACACACACCTGCGTTAAGTATGGTAGAAAAGAACGCACCTTTTGCGCTCCAAGCACACACTTCAGAGACAAGCATCTCTGTGGTTTTGCTGCAGCTGCAAGGGGGAGAATGGAGAATCTTGGGTTACTTCTCTAAGCTTCTCTCACCTGTTGAGAGGGGGTTTGAGGTGTGCGCATGACACCTGGTGGGAGTGTATTTCGCGATAAAAATAACCCAACACATAATCGGGTTCCAAAAGGTTATTCTCCAAACGCCACATTCCACACTAAAGCTTCTCTTTGAGAAAAATATCCCAGGTGTGTCACATCAGAACTTTGCCCATTGGTTGCTCTCATTATCTCCAAATCAAATTGAGGTAGATTATAAGGCCAAATATGTTCTTCCTCAATTGATGCAATATGAAGGACAAACCCATGATTGCCTACAAATGTTCCGAGAAACAAGTCCATCTCTCTTCAGACGACAGTCGGAAGACACATATGAACCTGTGTTTGTAGACGGTTCTGGATTTTTTCTAGAAGGACACTATTACACAGGATATGGAATTTTCTATTCCAAGAGAGGACAAGTGGTAAAGCACAAATTACCAAGTAAAGGGCAGAGATAGAAGTGGTAAGAATGGTCCTACAGCTGAATGAAGCTGATGACCAGATTCCAATGGTAATTTACAGTGATAGCTCCTATGTTGTCAGGATCCTAACCGATTATCTGCCTATCTGGGGGAGAAGAGGTTATGTGGATTCTTCCAACAAGACCTTGGTGCACAGCGACACTCTAAAAACAATTTTTGAAATAGCATCAAGGGCCCCAAATAGGTTTGCTATAGTGAAAGTCGCTGCACATAAAAAATCTGATGATGAGTTAACTGTAGGAAATGGAACTGCAGATGCTCTAGCCAAAGAAGCTGCTATGACAGGAGAGGAAGTGTTTGACTCTGAACCTTCTGAGATTTCAGCAGTTCAAAGAGCAGATACATACATACCTTAATTTGCAGAAGAACAGAGAAAAGATCCATCTTTTGTTACTTCTCAGGATGATCCAAAGCCTCCTTTTATCTGTGAAAATGGGGTTTTGTGTCACAATTCAAATGGAGAATTGCGTCCCGTTGTACCAAAACATCTACAGGTAGAATTCACTCGATACAACCATGAGAGTTTAGGTCACTTGGGCCAACAGAAATTGTTAGTCATTCTCAAAGAGAAATTTTATTGGGAAAAAATGGACATAACAGTTCAAAGTGTTGTACTATCATGTCTCATTTGTGCCCAAATACCTAAAGGACAGAAGCCACTGTCGCGGGCGGAGGAGGGGACGCCGCGCTCTCCCACTGCTCGGGTCCGGCTGCCGCTGCTGCCGCGGCCTGCTGCTGCTCGGTGGCTTGAGCGATGGGCCGGATCCCGGGGACTCTAGCGGCGCTCCTCGCCCGTGAGTGAAAGGGGTTTGGCTGTGGGGATTGTTTATTGTCCGTGACGCCACCCACGGTTGTGGTGATTAGGTGGACACCACCGCTGCTCTGGCTGGGGATCCCGGGAGTGGTGGTATAGAGCAACCAGTTTTTGATTTGCCCCTCCGTGGGTAGGGGATCGGTGGTCCCGGGGCCCAGTGATGGGGGTTGGGATGGTGGACAGGCGGGTATGGGGCCTGTGGAGGTGCAGGGGCGCAGGGACAGCGCTGTGCCGTACGGCACAGAGGTACTCACTCAGCCAGTAAACACGACACAGTTCTCGGTAAACAAACGGCTGGTTGGACGGGTCCCTCGGACGGTTACGGTGCCAATTTCCCCTGCAGTTGACAGTGACGGTCTCTTCCTTGCACCTATGTGTTGTTGTTTGGTAGCGATGGGTTCCCACCGGTAACCCGCTCCCCAGCTTGGATATGAGCCGGAGGAGCTCCACACTTGCCCGCAGGTGCTGGCCCTGGGAAACTGGTGCTTTGGCGGTGGCGGTGTCTCCCCTTAACGGTTGGACTGTTGCCTTCAAACGGGACTTGGTTGTTGGGAGACAGTCGTCCCCTTCACTGACGGATTTGGCAAATTATGGCGACTCCTAGCCTTGCCGGGATCCGAAAGGCCCCTTCCCCGGTGCTGACTAATCTTCGTATACCGCTCCGGTACCGCCGGGTCACCACCCGTCCACGGTCCTTTCGGCAACCTCCAATCAGTCTCGCCTGCAGACGGTCACCGCCGTCTGCCAACCTTGCTGTCTCAGTCTGGGGCACACACCCGGACTAACTTCAGGCTTCTTGCTGTCACTACTCCTACTTTCCTCCTTTACCACTTCACCAGCTTCACTTCACTTCCTTTCACTTTCAACTCTCAAGCTAATCTGCCTGGTTTTCCTGCCTCCAGAGCTGTGAACTCCTCGGTGGGCAGAGCCTACCGCCTGGCCCACCCCCTGGTGTGGACACCAGCTCCTGGAGGAAGGCAACAAGGATTTCTGTTTTGACTTTGTGTGTACCTGCAGGGAATGTGGGGTGCGTGTGGTGTTGTGACCTGTGACCCCTGGCTTGCCCAGGGCGTCATATTCTCCCTTAGCAAAACGCAGACCGTCCTCGGGCTGCCCGTCCAACACCGGTTTTATTTTCCTTTTGTTTTTCTGGAAAATATGTAAAAAGAGGTAAACATAATACAACTTATGACATCATCCCACATCGGGAGGTTCGGTACTTAAACGTTGCAAACATTTTAACGGTTGTAGCTCCGCTCTCTCCCACCCAAGTAACCTGGCCCTGATGCTGCCCCTAAAACCCAGGCAGCACCCCTTGACCCAAGTCCAGCACAAGTTACCCGAGCGGGATCTGTCCTTCCCCTCCAGAGGGTAGCCACCGGTTCCTGTGGTGGCTGGGCCCCAGCCGACTCTACTGCGGGCCCTCCCTCCAACCTGCCTCTCCGGAGGCGGTAACGGTAGCTGCAACAAACAGATTTTTATTTACATCCCACTAACGTTTGTGGTTGCCCTGCAAGTTCACGGGCTTGTCCATAAGGAGTCCCTTATGCAACCTTTTAAACGGTCCCCACGGGGACAACGGTGCCGGCAACGGCCGGTTTTCTCAATCATGGTTAATCAGATGACTGTTCGGTTTCATTTCTTATCATCACTTTAAACTTTCAAAACTTTTCAAACTTTTTCAAACAAACACAGTGGTGGTCCCAACGGGGACTGGACAACGGTGCTCCGCTGCCCTACTCCAAGTTGTCGGCTTCATCTGAGGGAGGGGGTGCAGAACTCACTCGGCTCTCCTGGCTGCCCCTCAGTTTCGCATCTAGGGCGAACCACCCCCTCTCTCCACAGTGCCGGGTATACTGCAAGATGTCACCCGGCATCAGGTTACGGCCAGGGTGCTCCTCGGGCAGGTGGGCATTCACGTCCCGCCAGGCTATAAACACTTCGGCTTCCAGGCCCGGTTCATAGATAAACCCATAGCCCCGGCGGACATCAAACCGCCTCACCTGTCCTTCATACAGCGGTCCCTGGACACGGAACGTCGCCTGGCGGAGGTTCTCCTTCTCCCGGACCGCACGGGCCACCAACTCCGCCCTCTTCCTTTCTCTCTCACCGATCTCCGGGCCCAACGGTACCGGCTCCCTGTCCCAATACGGTGCTGCTGCGAGCTCCGGCGCACGGGTCGGGCCCCGCGGGACATTCTGGACGCTGCTCACTGTCAGGGATCTGGGCGGCAGGTCCCGCAGCGTCTTGGCCTTGGGCGCCGCCTTGCAGCGACAACACGGCGCAACCTCAGCCGAGGTGTGGGGGATGGGCATAGGGGCTTTCCGCGGCTGGGCCTTCGGCTCGGAACGGGTCATCAGCTCCGGCTCGGGGGACTTCTCAGGGGCTGCCTCCGGTGCAGACTTCGGGGCCTTCCAAGGCAGCACCTCCGACTTGCTACGGGCTCCGGCTACAGGTCGGCCCGCCGGGGCGGGCATGCTGGGTATCGCTACCGGTTGCGGTGGCAGTGGGCCTAGTGGCGGGGTCACAGCTTTCGAGATGGGTGGCAAGGGAGGCAACAGAGCGAGAGGGCTTGGACCGGGTCCCGCAGCCGCGATGACCGGCCCTTCAAGGGCATCGGGGAGTGGGTCACTCACTCACTCACTTCCTCGGCTTCCTCCTCGCGTCTCCGCATGGTCGCTATCACGTCCGCCATGTCGGCCTCCCACTCCTCCATGAGGAGCTGCATTTTGACCTGCAGCCTTTGATAGAGCTGCGCGGTCCGGATCTCCACCCACACCGCGGTTCCCGGCGCGGGGGCTACGGTGCTTCGGGACGGCATCCACATTCTGCTGGCAACTCCTTCCAGGAACAGGGTGACCGCAGAGTCCTGGCGTCCCTGCTTTTATAGCCGCGTTCACATGCAGCCAGCCGCCATCGCGTCCCCCCTTAGCTTCTTTCCGGCCCCTCCTCTATCGGGGCGGGGTTTTGGCCTTCGCTCCTCTGCTACTCGAGAAGACGCTCGAGCGGGAACTCTTCGCGCCAAAGATGGCGGCTTCTGAAATTTTTCGGCCGGACACCTCCGGCGGTAACAAGGCGCACCTCTACCAGACGGCAGAGCGGTAAGATCCTGTTCGTGACGCCAAGTTGTCGCGGGCGGAGGAGGGGACGCCGCGCTCTCCCACTGCTCGGGTCCGGCTGCCGCTGCTGCCGCGGCCTGCTGCTGCTCGGTGGCTCGAGCGATGGGCCGGATCCCGGGGACTCTAGCGGCGCTCCTCGCCCGTGAGTGAAAGGGGTTTGGCTGTGGGGATTGTTTATTGTCCGTGACGCCACCCACGGTTGTGGTGATTAGGTGGACACCACCGTTGCTCTGGCTGGGGATCCCGGGAGTGGTGGTATGGAGCAGCCAGTTGTTGATTTGCCCCTCCGTGGGAAGGGGATCGGTGGTCCCGGGGCCCAGTGATGGGGGTTGGGATGGTGGACAGGCGGGTATGGGGCCTGTGGAGGTGCAGGGGCGCAGGGACAGCACTGTGCCGTACGGCACGGAGGTACTCACTCAGCCAGTAAACACGACACAGTTCTCGGTAAACAAACGGCTGGTTGGACGGGTCCCTCGGACGGTTACGGTGCCAATTTCCCCTGCAGTTGACGGTGACGGTCTCTTCCTTGCACCTATGTGTTGTTGTTTGGTAGCGATGGGTTCCCACCGGTAACCCGCTCCCCAGCTTGGATATGAGCCGGAGGAGCTCCACACTTGCCCGCAGGCGCTGGCCCTGGGAAACTGGTGCCTTGGCGGTGGCGGTGTCTCCCCTTAACGGTTGGACTGTTGCCTTCAAACGGGACTTGGTTGTTGGGAGACAGTCGTCCCCTTCACTGACGGATTTGGCAAATTATGGCGACTCCTAGCCTTGCCGGGATCCGAAAGGCCCCTGCCCCGGTGCTGACTAATCTTCGTATACCGCTCCGGTACCACCGGGTCACCACCCGTCCACGGTCCTTTCGGCAACCTCCAATCAGTCTCGCCTGCAGACGGTCACCGCCGTCTGCCAACCTTGCTGTCTCAGTCCGGGGCACACACCCGGACTAACTTCAGGCTTCTTGCTGTCACTACTCCTACTTTCCTCCTTTACCACTTCACCAGCTTCACTTCACTTCCTTTCACTTTCAACTCTCAAGCTAATCTGCCTGGTTTTCCCGCCTCCAGAGCTGTGAACTCCTCGGTGGGCGGAGCCAACCGCCTGGCCCACCCCCTGGTGTGGACACCAGCTCCTGGAGGAAGGCAACAAGGATTTCTGTTTTGACTTTGTGTGTACCTGCAGGGAATGTGGGGTGCGTGTAGTGTTGTGACCTGTGACCCCTGGCTTGCCCAGGGTGTCACACCACCACTTCTACGAATCGCACCTGCAGATGGCCCATGGTCTACAGTACAAATAGACTACATTGGTCCTTTACCCTCAGGTAAACATGGTCTCAGGTATGCATTGATTGTGGTAGATGTGTTCTCAAAATGGGTAGAAATTTTACCTGTTAGGAAAGATGATGCTTTGTCCACAGCAAGGGAATTGGTACAACATGTCTTTTGTACTTGGGGGATCCCAAGGATGATTACCTCCAATCGAGGAAGCCATTTCACAGGTAAAATCATGCAAACTGCTTGTGCTATTCTAGGGGCACGACAACAATTTCATGTCCCCTATCATCCACAATCTGCGGGAATTGTGGAAAGAATGAATAGAACAATCAAATCCAGAATTGCAAAGATGCTTTTGGATAAAGGTAACACCTGGGTTGACAAAGTACCTTTCATACTGATGAGTATAAGAGGTTCAATCTCCTCTACAATGCAATTCACTCCTTTTGAGTTAGTGACGGGAAGAAAAATTCGTGGTTTCCACATGAGCCATATCTTTTTCTCTCTTAACTCAATTCTAATTAAGCCCAGCATTATTTTTCTGTAATGATTTTTAACCTTTATTGAATAAACCCACATATGGTTTGCACCTATATTTTTCTTCAATCATTATATACTGGCTAAGCATAATATACGTCAATCCTATTTTTAACATTACCCTTTTCTCAAACAAGATTGATCAAGAAATACTAAGTAAATGGTAGAAAAATAACAGTGGCATAAGGTCACAGTATGGGTGTGACATGTATGTACACGGAATTAGATTAATGAAACAGGTGTGTAAAAAAAATCAGAAAATCAGTATTCTATGATGTCCTTATTTTGGGACGCAAATAATCACTGTATTTTTTTTTCTTTTTTATTTAATTTAATTTATTTTTTGCTGTTTTAACACAATTTTCACCTTCCCAAAAAAGGAGAGACCAAGAAATATTAGCTAAACACCAAAAATCTAACACCAAATCTAACTGGTATGGTCAGTCTGTACTCAAATTAGGCCAATAAAACAGTCATTGAGTTACTTTTCCTTTCTCTTTAAAAATAATTGGTATTTTTTTGCTACATACAGTTAGGTCCAGAAATATTTGGACAGTGACACAATTTTCGCTAGTTGGGCTCTGTATGCCACCACATTGGATTTGAAATGAAATCTCTACAACAGAATTCAAGTGCAGATTGTAACGTTTAATTTGAAGGTTTGAACAAAAATATCTGATAGAAATAGTAGGAATTGTACACATTTCTTTACAAACACTCCACATTTTAGGAGGTCAAAAGTAATTGGACAAATAAACTCAACCCAAACAAAATATTTTTATTTTCAATATTTTGTTGCGAATCCTTTGGAGGCAATCACTGCCTTAAGTCTGGAACCCATGGACATCACCAAACGCTGGGTTTCCTCCTTCTTAATGCTTTGCCAGGCCTTTACAACCGCAGCCTTCAGGTCTTGCTTGTTTGTGGGTCTTTCCGTCTTAAGTCTGGATTTGAGCAAGTGAAATGCATGCTCAATTGGGTTAAGATCTGGTGATTGACTTGGTCATTGCAGAATGTTCCACTTTTTTGCACTCATGAACTCCTGGGTAGCTTTGGCTTTATGAAGAAAAAAAGATTTTCAGCTCACCTGACACCCGAAGCCGTAAGATCCTGAGGATGCACGTGGTCCGCTGGTAAGTCCAAACCAGCCAGCAGGTAATATTAGAGAAGGAAGATCGGACCCAGCACCAATTCCAAAAATATGTTAAAAATCAAACTTCTTTATTAATACATGATTAAAAAATTCTTATATGAAGACCATAGTGGGGAGTATGAAACATAGCACTTTACGCGTTTCGGACTTCATAAATTTAAAAACAAAAAACTAGTCCTTAATCATAAGTCATCATCAACTTATGATTAAGGACTAGTTTTTTGTTTTTAAATTTATGAAGTTCGAAACGCGTAAAGTGCTATGTTTCATACTCCCCACTATGGTCTTCATATAAGAATTTTTTAATCATGTATTAATAAAGAAGTGTTATTTTTAACATATTTTTGGAATTGGTGCTGGGTCCGATCTTCCTTCTCTAATATTACCAGCTTTGGCTGTATGCTTGGAGTCATTGTCCATCTGTACTATGAAGCGCCGTCCGATCAATTTTGCGGCATTTGGCTGAATCTGGGCTGAAAGTATATCCCGGTACACTTCAGAATTCATCCGGCTACTCTTGTCTGCTGTTATGTCATCAATAAACACAAGTGACCCAGTGCCATTGAAAGCCATGCATGCCCATGCCATCACGTTGCCTCCACCATGTTTTACAGAGGATGTGGTGTGCCTTGGATCATGTGCCGTTCCCTTTCTTCTCCAAACTTTTTTCTTCCCATCATTCTGGTACAGGTTGATCTTTGTCTCATCTGTCCATAGAATACTTTTCCAGAACTGAGCTGGCTTCATGAGGTGTTTTTCAGCAAATTTAACTCTGGCCTGTCTATTTTTGGAATTGATGAATGGTTTGCATCTAGATGTGAACCCTTTGTATTTACTTTCATGAAATCTTCTCTTTACTGTTGACTTAGAGACAGATACACCTACTTCACTGAGAGTGTTCTGGACTTCAGTTGATGTTGTGAACGGGTTCTTCTTCACCAAAGAAAGTATGCGGCGATCATCCACCACTGTTGTCATCCGTGGACGCCCAGGCCTTTTTGAGTTCCCAAACTCACCAGTCAATTCCTTTTTTCTCAGAATGTACCCGACTGTTGATTTTGCTACTCCAAGCATGTCTGCTATCTCTCTGATGGATTTTTTCTTTTTTTTCAGCCTCAGGATGTTCTGCTTCACCTCAATTGAGAGTTCCTTAGACCGCATGTTGTCTGGTCACAGCAACAACCTCCAAATGCAAAACCACACACCTGTAATCAACCCCAGACCTTTTAACTACTTCATTGATTACAGGTTAACGAGGGAGACGCCTTCAGAGTTAATTGCAGCCCTTAGAGTCCCTTGTCCAATTACTTTTGGTCCCTTGAAAAAGAGGAGGCTATGCATTACAGAGCTATGATTCCTAAACCCTTTCCCCGATTTGGATGTGAACACTCTCATATTGCAGCTGGGAGTGTGCACTTTCAGCCCATATTATATATATAATTGTATTTCTGAACATGTTTTTGTAAACAGCTAAAATAACAAAACTTGTGTCACTGTCCAAATATTTCTGGCCCTGACTGTAAATGCAAAATAATTACATTTTGTGTTTGAACTGTATCAGCACAATAACCATTCTGATCACGTAACCCACACCCGCTGCGTGTCCATTCCTGCCCCTACATTAGACCCGCAACACACATCCGTGTAATTTGTATGTGTGCAGTACGTATTTGCACGTACCGGAGACACGTACACACGGAGACCCATGTTATTCAATGGAAGATGGCACACGTACGTAAAATCACACGGAACGTGTGTCCGTGTCGTAAGTACATGTGAGCGCTTTTCAACACAGACAACATGTCCGTTTTTGGCCAGCAACACGCAGGCACGGACCCGCTTTAGTCTATGGGTCTGTGCCTGCACGGACTGCACACGGAGTATGTCCGTGTTCAGCACGTATCATCCGTGTCCGTATTTCATCACAAAATCTGAAACACTTGTTACCAATCTATCAGGTCAATTGATGGTCATTAATTCTGGCGCCAAACATACATTTCCTGTCTCATTTGCACACCAGACAGCAGCTGGGCACCTGTCCTCTCACTGCAGGGGAACTTTGAGCACAGAGAACAACACAGGTACTGAGCATGGCGCCCAGAATCGATACAGAGAGGCTGATTGGAGAAGTAGAGAGGCATCCAGAGCTGTGAGACACACGTGTTGATGGTTATCATGACAGGTTAATGGTGGAACGAGCATGGATGGCTGTGGCAGAGATAGTCTACCCTAGGAATGGATGGTCTCAATGTACCCCTGGAAGGAAAAATAGATATGGTGAGTACAGATATTTGCCTTGCTTCTGTCTTTACCTACATGTGCACATTCTGTAGGCAGAGTATAAACTTATTTGTATTGTTTGTTTGGCATGTATTAATGGGCCTGACTCATTTTGAGATACACTGGAGACTCACAAACAGGAGAGTGTAGTTTTCTGCACTTTTGAAGTATTCATTGCAGTTTACTAGTAATGTCAGCATGTGTATATATGGGCTGCAAAGTATTTTATGCATGTACAAATGGCATTTCAGAGTGGGGGAGCCACTATTACACATGTTTGGGGGTTTTTTTGGTTACCATTTCTGTGCATTTTCTATTGCAAATGTGATGTGATTTGTCTATATTTTTGGATTTGTATTTCTATGTTTGGTTTATTATGCAAGTTCCTTGGTGTCACCATGTCTGGAATGGTAACAGTAATTTGAAGTGTGTAATGGTAAATATATGTGGAACATATGGCACTTCATGGGTTAGTAGACTTTTTTTTGTCATGGCTTTCTGTAGGTTTTTTATTTTTTTAACAATTATAAGGAGATGAATGATTAATAAGTGGTTGAAGATGTTTACTGCTGAACTTGTTTTTTCTCCCATGCTTATTGTGTTATTATGTCACTAGATGAGTGTAATGGGTTGTTGTTGTCATACACATGGATGTGTGTTCCTATTTCATACAATTGATGCAATCCAAGACTAATGTCTAATTTTTTAACATCTACAATTGTTTGAATTAGTGACCTTATTTTACATTTTTTAATGTTTTTTAACAGTGGATCTTGTCAAACAGCGATGGCGCTCAGCCCGTGACCAGTTCTGCAGAGAGTATAACCCTGTGGCGACCACAGCTGCCGCTGCAAAGAAGAAAAAATATGTCCATTATGAAAAACTGAGCTTCCTTATGCCCATTATGGAAGTACCAAAGTAAGTTTAAACCATTACATCACATGGCGGGTTTAATTTAAAAGGCACACAGTAAGTTTTTGTTTTTTTTTCATCAAAGTACAGAGGATAACCTGAAAGATAGTGAGGAAGCCCAGTCAGCAGTATTAATAGCGACCTCTGCTTCTGAGATGGAGCCTACCTCATATCAACCTCCACCAATCCCCAACACCAGCCAGCCAGACGCAGAAGAAATGTCATCTGATTTGGGTTTGAGCACAAGTCAATCCACTAATGTAATTGCAGGCCAGTCTACAGGGCAACAAAGTGGCCCTTCACCAGTTCTTGCAGAGAGTAGTCCACAGCAACATGCAGGCACACAGCCAAGAATATCAACTAATACCATGCGCACAGTAGCACAATCTATCCGTGGTCGCCGAAATAGGCGTTATGAAGATTTACGTTCCCTGCCAGATATCATTGATACCAGAATTATACACATGATGAATTCACTGATACCAGAGAGTGATGGAGAGAGATTTTGCCGCTCCCTTTCTCCCTCTCTTGCATTGGTTGCACCTGATAGGCAGGAGAGATTGAGGGCGTCCTTAATAACACTAATATCTGCTACCCAACGTGAGCCAGAACCCATTTATTGTTTTGAAGTGATAGAACAATGGAGAGCCAATCCACGTGGCCCACACAACTCAACAAACTGTGGAAACCGAAACAGAAGAACATTTCTCTAATTTTCAATTTAATCCAGTAGTGCAACAAACACATATACAGTGTCCATCTTCTTCTATGGTAACTGATGTACAAATTAGGCCAACATTTGTCCCACAACAAACAAGTACATTAATGACACAAAGGCCATCTCAACAGCCAACATTTGTCCCACAAGTAGCCCAACAAACACCAATTCAAACCTCTTTTAACTATTCTATTATTGTTAGTAATGTTCATAGACTACCTCAAATGTTTCAACAACTAACAGCCTACCATGTTCCAAATAATCCACAACAACAGTACTTTCAACAACAGACTTACCAAACTAACTTCACATACACACATACTCAGCCTCTTTCAACACATCAATATGTACCACCTACACTTGGTCTCCCATCTGCTCAAACAACTGCCTCATTATTTGTTCCAAGTACAACAACTGTTACTAGTGGAAACACTGATCAGACACTCACTACAACATCTACTGTTGTGTAGCAAACATATTCTGTAGATGTCAATGCAATGGAGACTACACAGGAAAACATCACTAGCCTAGAGGATTTAGTTGAATCATAATGTGATATTGTATGGGTTTTTTTACATTTTGGTATGTTTTCTAGGGTATTGCTGGTAGGAAAACATTTCAAAATGTAACACATTACTTACTCTATATGCATGGGGTCATATTATTGTTATCATTTACAAAAAAACAGTAGCAATTACTCTATCACTTCAAAAACAATACCTGCCTGTTAGAATGATGCCTTGCTCAGGACAAGTTGTTTGGACCATCCATTAGAATAAACTGGGTTTAGGGATAAGATGCACGCACATAAACTACTACACTAACATGCAGACACCTCTATTATTAAAAATCCAGCCACTATGCAGTATCTGCATATTGTCTGGTCCCATACTTGTATTCCAATAGTGTCAAACAAATTATGTTTGCGTGACATTATTGAATAATAAAGGATGGTGTTTTGTATGGGCTAAAGTCCCTGACAAAATTGTATATAAAAAAAAAACAACAGGGTGTTTTGCAAAAGAGAACATACATACATAGGTAAAATAATTATTCTGGACTAACTTCTTCATAACAAATTTGCCATAATTTTATTAGTCATGTACATTCAGTATTACTGTTTTTAGAATAACAAAAATTCCTGATGTCATAACAATATAGTTATATCACAATAGCTTATGGGGACCACAAACACAACCAACCAACCAAAAAACCACAAATTATACCTATGTATGGTCATTTTCTCTTTTGTATTACATATGTGTTTGTGCTTATGTAACCAAGTGTTAACAAACTTTATTAATGTCAAAATTATACATGACTAAGGCTATTTAAACTAAAAAAATCTTTAAACTGATTCCTCACTTGTAGACCAGAAGTGGACACAGTGGTTCTGACACTACCATTCTCTACAAATGGTGCATTTAAAGCAGGCAACTCCTCAATGTCTTCGTCATTGCTTTCATGTAATCTACAGTAGTTATGTAACACTACTGTCGATTTAATGACAGCCTTGACGGTGGTTGGTTGGAGTTGGATGGTGGTTTGATAAATGCGCCATCTTGAGGCCAAAATGCCAAAGGAACGTTCTACATAGCAACGTGCTCTTGCCAATTTGCTATTAAATAGGGCTTTTGATCTGTCCAGCCCCCTTCTGGGATATGGACGCATCAAATGCCTTGACAATGCAAACCCCTGATCTGCAGCCATTACAAAAGGGACAATTGGGCCATTAGTACCAGGCAATGGTCTTGGTGCAGGCAAACTTAAACTATCAGACATTAATCGTCTTGCTAAACGTGAGCTTCTGAAAATGCGTGCATCTGAGGCACTGCCATAGGCCCCAATATCCGCAAATAAAAGGCAGTACTTTGTATCTACCATGGCCAAAATAACTACAGAAAAAAACTTATGATAATTAAAATATCTTGATGCAGAGTTTGGTGGTTTCTTCACTCTAATGTGTTTTCCGTCAATGGCACCAATACAATTAGGAAAAGCTGTTTTCTCCAAAAATTCATCTGTAATGTGCATCCATTCCTGTGTTGAAGGTAGCTGCATGACATGATGCCTAAGGGTCTCCCAAAGCACAGTACAGGTATGCAGGATAATCTTGCCAATTGTGGACCTTCCCAATAAGAATTCGAAATGCAGACTGCTGATGGATTGGCCAGTTGCTAGGTAGCTGAAATAGAATAAAAACATGACATTACTTTGACTATTAATGTAATTTATATTTCACAACAAATATTTGTAAAATCCAATGACTGGCGAGATACTGTGTATGTTTTTTTATAATTTCTTTGGTTGGTAAAAGCATATGTGATCTTTACTTTCCATATTGGAAAAATATCTAATTTTGTGTTTAATAAACAAGTTTGTTTGAGTTAAGCCTCTGGTTTCTTTAATTTTGGTAAATATAGAATGGAAGAAGTGACTTCTCAGTTTTAAATTTGATTTTGCAATGTGGTTAAGTGATCAATATAAGTTTTCTACAAAGACCATATTTTTACATTTAAAAATTTCTACAAAATGATGCTTTTGCAACTTAACATGTATTTCAAAATGACAGATAAAGCATTAGTATACATGTCAACACCTACCGTAAAGTCACCAATAGTCGTTCCTCAGGGGAGATGCTGAAGCGCATTGAGGTGTCCTGATGCTTCAAACGTTGGTACACAAGGCCAAGGATGTTGTCAAATGAATTAATGGTGAGATGGCAGTAGGCTTGGAATTTAGGTGGAAATTTCCACATTTTCCCATATAAAATATTAAAATGCCCATGTGTTTTCCTGAGCTTCACAGGGGGTGAATCCACATCCTTTTCTCCAGTGGGGACTCTTGTTCAATCATATGTCGCCTAACCCCAAATCTCCTAGATATCAACCAGAGCAAATACATGGTTGCTTCATTGGAGAGAGACATTTTGGAGTGTGTCTAATGTGAGAAAGAGCTTTGAAGCCATGTTTTTTAAGGTTATTTAAGCAAACTAACCAAATTGGGTAGTTAATTGACCAATTTAACACACCAGGAGCACATTATGAAGGTCTAACAAGGTAATTTGTGTGAAAATACGTATCTAAAAAAATGGACGGCACACGGACTGCACACGTACATATTTCATAACACTACGGACATTCCACACGTGCACACGGCTCGCATACGCCATCACACGGATGTCATACGTACCAGAGAAACGCCCCAAAAATATGGAACACGGACCCGAAAAACGGACCGTGTCATACGGACGGTTTTTTTGCGGAAGTGTATTTTAGGCCTTACAGATTTAAGCAGGTCTTCAATCTCTTTCCTTGTTAATTAAATCTTTATAACTCTATTTTCCTAACACACTATTTTTCTTCACTGCTGATCTGTCCCATTAAGGCTATGTGTTCACGATAGAATGTTGCTGCGGATTTTTCTGCATGAAAATCCGCACCTTTTCAAAGGTGCGGATTTGCCGCGGATTTACCGCGGATTTACCGTGGATTTGTCGCGGATTTTTTTTTTTTTCTCAATTCTGAAGCCAAAATCCGGATCAAAATCCGCAACAATAATTGACATGTTGCAGATTTTTCCGGATCAAAATTCGCACCAAATCCGCCGCGGAAAAATCCGCAGCATGGGCATAGCATTTCCAAAATGCCATAGAAATGGCTGGGAAGTGCCGCTGCTGCAGATTTTCGGGAAATCCGCGGTAAATCCGCGAGAAATCCGCGGCAAAATCCGCGCATTTTCCGCAGCGTGGGCACATAGCCTATCTGTACAAATTCTGAAGGGTGTTATCCTCTCCCATTCTCTCCCTATCTGTATTGCTGAGTTGTCAGTGTTAAGGTGAACTCTTAAACAGAGATCACTAGTTGCCTACTGCCTGGCCGAATTGATATGGGCCAAGTGCATGCATAAAAGAATTCACACCAGACACAGTCGGATATGAAGTCTCTTCTTGGTCACAGTAGAAAATGGCACCAAACAGACAGAGAAGAGCATGCGTCCTCTTGATATAGGCTAGGGGCGTACACAAGTTCAGATATGCACATTTAGTGGGACAGTTCATGAGCTAGCCAATGGGGAGATCCGTGTTGCTGTTGATGGGTGCGTCTGACTTCAGTGGATGAAACCATGATGATGGGAGGGACGTCATCTGGTGCATCCATGCTGATGGTTTGGTCTGTCTTCCCTTATATGGTGGTCTTCTTTCATCTGGACATTCCTTGCATTCCAAGCAAGGTGTGGATAACAGGAAATGGTGGCCATCTTTATATCTGTGTCATGTATATGATCTGAACCCTGAATTATGTAAGGCAAATCGACATATTTCCCACAATGCTCTATGTCCAGAGGTTAATTAAGTATTTCATCTTATGGCTCTCCTCAACAGTCCCCCCTAAATACTTTATTAACCTTCTGACCCTACCGTGGTCCTCTATCAGCTCTAATGCTTTAACTGCAACCTTTTTTTTCGTTTTGCTATCCGCTATACAAGCAATACTAAGCCTTTTCCCCCACTGATACAGACTGCTGACCAGAGAGTTGATCACATCCCGCACACACAGTTCACAGAGGCACAGGTAATGTCCCAGTCCTTAGAGCAGACTATTTGATGCTGAAGAGCTCACTCAGATTTTGAGATTAATCGATTAGAAAGAGTAAGGCAATTGTAAGAATAAGCTTCTTACCGTTATGCTGCAGCTTTTAGCGTTACTGTTTCTGAAAGACTGATTCTCAGTCAATATCCAAGTGCTGTCCGCGTCTTCGAGACTTTTCTACCTTAATACACCTAATTGTATCACAACACTAATGGATCTCTTCTTGTCTCGGGTCTATAATCTACCACCAGGAGGCTTTTAACAAGATTTCCCTTACACATGGATCCGATTACCTTCAGTAACACAGAGTAGCACTTTTACGGCTTCAAATACCAACAAATAAAACAATACCAGTTACCTACAAGTGTATGTTATCCTTAAAAAGTCACTTAAACCCTTAAAATAATTGATTGGTTCAGGTCAGATAATGTTTTTCCCACCATGAGCCCTTATTTGCGTAATGTTCCTGTACCCATTGTTCCCTTATAGTTATTTCCCATGTATCATCCCCAATCTAGAAATTCTCCATAAGGTTTTATGTGAGATAGTCCAGCACTATGTGTGTTGTGACCCCCATTCTGCTGGTACGATGGACTCTTTACAGCGGCTGCTGTCTCCAGATGGGTTTTCCCTCAAGCTTCATGGAAGTCGCTGTGGTTGGGAAAAGCAGTATCGGCCCATCTGATTCTGACTCATGGCTCATTCTGACTTGTCTTTTTAGGATCACCCAGTCTCCTGGCTGGAGACCACGTGCTCCTAACACTGATTTAGGATCTGGAATTGGAGGATACACATATTTAACACACTATACAGGCAGTTGTATACGGCTTATACATCACTGGTCAGGATATCACACTGTATCTAAAGTATCTAACAAATATCTAATTATTAAGAAAAAGGATACTGTGTTACATGATTTGCAGCGTTCACCATTATCTTGGGGATCGTTACATGTTTATGTTATAATCATTAAAATTCCACACAACATACACCCATGTGACTATAGACACAATAAGATATTCCAATACAGGAGGGGGCAGGGATTGGGGCAATAGCCCTAAACTCTCCCTACCTCGCAGCGGAGGTCGGCACCCTATAAGGCGAATTGGTGCCCCCGCTCACCGACGGCTCACCCTCCCTATCCCTACACTGCTAAGCTAATACGTGCTGCTAATGTCAGTGAGGGAATATAGAAACCATGAGATACCGGGGATAAAGAGGCATCAATATGCAATTATATATATCCAATTCATTCCCAAAGATTAAATATTCACACTCTGTATTTACATAGCTGTTTGTAGCTTAAATCAATATGATACAGCAAATTCAAGGATCAAACCCTAAAATAAATGAAATATCTCACATGTATAACATGTACCCACTGTATCAATATAATAATAATAAGGCCAGGTAAAGTCATGAGTAGAGATGAGCGAACCGGTCCCGGTTCGGCTCGAGGTTGGTTCGCCGAACGGAGGTCCCGTTCGAGTTCGGTTCGTCGAACGTTCGACGAACCGAACTCGAACTGCATAGGAAACAATGGCAGGCAATCACAAACACAGTAAAACACCTAGAAAACACCCTCAAAGGTGTCCAAAAGGTGACAAACAACTCCAACACATGGGAAAGTGACAAGGACATATACTCATGCGAAAACAAAACAGCTGGACAAGGAAAAAGAGGAGGACACACAGATATAGGCATGGCACGCCATTCTAAAATCATGTAAAACACCGCAAGGTGACTCCAAGCGTAGTCTCCCTTTTTTTCCAAAAATTGGGCCCCACACACACCCACCCATTCAGTGGCAGCAGTTGGGCCCCAGTTGTACAATTCACAGCTAGATTTGCATCAAGCACATTCAAAAATACGCCATAATTAACCGTCCCCAGGATGACACCGGGGTAGGTAGCAAAGTCTTTCCTGATCCCAGCTCTGTTCATCTTGGCTTCTTTTAAAAACACAGCAAGCAAGGGTTACTCCAAGCGGAGTCTCCCTTTTTTCCAAAAATTGGGCCCCACACACACCCACCCCTTCAGTGGCAGCAGTTGTGCCCCAGTTGTACACAGGATGTTTTGATTTGCATCAAGCACATTCAAAAATACGCCATTCTTATCCGTCCCCAGGATGACACCGGGGTAGGTAGCAAAGTCTTTCCTGATCCCAGCTCTGTTCATCTTGGCTTCTTTTAAAAACACATCAAGCAAGGGTTACTCCAAGCGGAGTCTCCCTTTTTTCCAAAAATTGGGCCACACAGACACCCACCCCATCAGTGGCAGCACTTGGGCCCTAGTTGCAAACAGGATGTTTTGATTTGCATCAAGCACATTCAAAAATACACCATTCTTATCCGTCCCCAGGATGACACCGGGGTAGGTAGCAAAGTCTTTCCTGATCCCAGCTCTGTTCATCTTGGCTTCTTTTAAAAACACATCAAGCAAGGGTTACTCCAAGCGGAGTCTCCCTTTTTTCCAAAAATTGGGCCACACAGACACCCACCCCATCAGTGGCAGCACTTGGGCCCTAGTTGCAAACAGGATGTTTTGATTTGCATCAAGCACATTCAAAAATACGCCATTCTTATCCGTCCCCAGGATGACACCGGGGTAGGTAGCAAAGTCTTTCCTGATCCCAGCTCTGTTCATCTTGGCTTCTTTTAAAAACACAGCAAGCAAGGGTTACTCCAAGCGGAGTCTCCCTTTTTTCCAAAAATTGTGCCCCACACACCCACCCATTCAGTGGCAGCACTTGTGCCCTAGTTGTACACTTCACAGCTACATTTGCATCAAGCACATTCAAAAATACGCCATTCTTATCCGTCCCCAGGATGACACAGGGGTAGGTAGCAAAGTCTTTCCTGATCCCAGCTCTGTTCATCTTGGCTTCTTTTAAAAACACAGCAAGCAAGGGTTACTCCAAGCGGAGTCTCCCTTTTTTCCAAAAATTGTGCCCCACACACCCACCCATTCAGTGGCAGCACTTGTGCCCTAGTTGTACACTTCACAGCTACATTTGCATCAAGCACATTCAAAAATACGCCATTCTTATCCGTCCCCAGGATGACACAGGGGTAGGTAGCAAAGTCTTTCCTGATCCCAGCTCTGTTCATCTTGGCTTCTTTTAAAAACACAGCAAGCAAGGGTTACTCCAAGCGGAGTCTCCCTTTTTTCCAAAAATTGTGCCCCACACACCCACCCATTCAGTGGCAGCACTTGTGCCCTAGTTGTACACTTCACAGCTACATTTGCATCAAGCACATTCAAAAATACGCCATTCTTATCCGTCCCCAGGATGACACAGGGGTAGGTAGCAAAGTCTTTCCTGATCCCAGCTCTGTTCATCTTGGTTTCTTTTAAAAACACATCAAGCAAGGGTTACTCCAAGCGGAGTCTCCCTTTTTTCCAAAAATTGTGCCCCACACACCCACCCATTCAGTGGCAGCACTTGTGCCCTAGTTGTACACTTCACAGCTACATTTGCATCAAGCACATTCAAAAATACGCCATTCTTATCCGTCCCCAGGATGACACAGGGGTAGGTAGCAAAGTCTTTCCTGATCCCAGCTCTGTTCATCTTGGCTTCTTTTAAAAACACAGCAAGCAAGGGTTACTCCAAGCGGAGTCTCCCTTTTTTCCAAAAATTGTGCCCCACACACCCACCCATTCAGTGGCAGCACTTGTGCCCTAGTTGTACACTTCACAGCTACATTTGCATCAAGCACATTCAAAAATACGCCATTCTTATCCGTCCCCAGGATGACACAGGGGTAGGTAGCAAAGTCTTTCCTGATCCCAGCTCTGTTCATCTTGGCTTCTTTTAAAAACACAGCAAGCAAGGGTTACTCCAAGCGGAGTCTCCCTTTTTTCCAAAAATTGGGCCACACAGACACCCACCCCATCAGTGGCAGCACTTGGGCCCTAGTTGCAAACAGGATGTTTTGATTTGCATCAAGCACATTCAAAAATACGCCATTCTTATCCGTCCCCAGGATGACACAGGGGTAGGTAGCAAAGTCTTTCCTGATCCCAGCTCTGTTCATCTTGGCTTCTTTTAAAAACACAGCAAGCAAGGGTTACTCCAAGAGGAGTCTCCCTTTTTTCCAAAAATTGGGCCACACAGACACCCACCCCATCAGTGGCAGCACTTGGGCCCTAGTTGCAAACAGGATGTTTTGATTTGCATCAAGCACATTCAAAAATACGCAATTCTTATCCGTCCCCAGGATGACACCGGGGTAGGTAGCAAAGTCTTTCCTGATCCCAGCTCTGTTCATCTTGGCTTCTTTTAAAAACACATCAAGCAAGGGTTACTCCAAGCGGAGTCTCCCTTTTTTCCAAAAATTGGGCCCCACACACACCCACCCCTTCAGTGGCAGCAGTTGTGCCCCAGTTGTACACAGGATGTTTTGATTTGCATCAAGCACATTCAAAAATACGCCATTCTTATCCGTCCCCAGGATGACACCGGGGTAGGTAGATAAAGTCTTTGCTGACCCATGACTTGTTCATCTTGGCTTCTTTTAAAAACAATGTAAGCAAGGGTTACTCCAAGCGGAGTCTCCCTTTTTTTCCAAAAATTGTGCCCCACACACACCCACCCATTCAGTGGCAGCACTTGTGCCCTAGTTGCAAACAGGATGTTTTGATTTGCATCAAGCACATTCCAAATCAACAAGCATTTACTCTCCCCAGGATGACACAGGGGTAGTAAATTCCTTCTGGATCCATGACTTGTTCATTTTGATGAACGTCAGTCTGTCCACATTGTCACTGGACAGACGCGTGCGCTTATCTGTCAGCACACACCCAGCAGCACTGAATACACGTTCAGAGACAACGCTGGCAGCTGGACACGACAAAATCTCCAAGGCGTAAGTTGCGAGCTCTGGCCATTTTTCTAGGTTTGAAGCCCAAAAGGAGCAAGGCTCCAGTTGCACAGTCATGGCATCGATGTTCATTTGGAGATACTCCTGTATCATCCTCTCCAGCCGTTGAGTATGTGTCAGACTTGTTGTCTCTGGTGGCCTTGCAAAAGAGGGTCTAAAAAAATTATGAAAAGATTCCATAAAATTGCTGTTACCGGCACCAGATACGGTCCTACTGGTACGGGTAGACTGTTGAAGATGACGAGACCGTCCCATGTTTGTCAAGTTACAACTGGGAGATTCCCTCCCTGCACCTGCACGGTTGTTTGGTGGAAAAGCGGATCTAAGATCGAGTAACAGCTTCTGCTGATACTCCTGCATACGTGCGTCCCTTTCTATGGCTGGAATTATGTCACAAAATTTGGACTTGTACCGGGGATCTAATAGTGTGGCAATCCAGTAGTCATCATCACTTCTAATTTTGACAATACGACTGTCATGTTGGAGGTAGTGCAACAAAAAGGCACTCATGTGTCTTGCGCAGCCATGAGGACCAAGTCCACGCTGTGTTTGTGGCATAGAGGTGCTAACCGTTCTTTCTTCCTCTGACATCTCCCCCCAACCTCTTTCAACTGAAATTTGACCAAGGTCTCCCTCATCCGCTGAGTCTTCCATGTCCATGGACAGTTGGTCCTCCATTTCTTCATGTTCTCCTGCACCCTGCTCAACATTTCGCCTGCTACTATGCGCCCTTGTCGATCCCTGTCCCCCATGGTCCCATGCCTGCTGCGTTGATGATGATGAACGTCTGGACCTTGGTGATGTTGTTGTCCCTTGCGCATATGAATCCTCCTGTAGTTCCTCCCCTTCATGTTGTCCCACCCCCTGAATCCGAATAGTGTTTAGCGTGTGCTCCAGCATGTAAATGACTGGAATCGTCATGCTGATAATGGCATTGTCAGCGCTAAACATATTCGTCGCCATGTCGAAACTGTGCAGAAGGGTGCATAGGTCCTTGATCTGAGACCACTCCATCAGGGTGATCTGCCCCACCTCTGCATCTCGTTGTCCCAGGCTATACGTCATGACGTATTGCACCAGGGCTCTGCGGTGCTGCCACAGTCGCTGTAACATGTGGAGAGTTGAATTCCAGCGTGTCGCCACATCGCATTTCAGGCGATGAACCGGCAGGCCGAAAGACTTCTGGAGCGATGCAAGTCGCTCTGCTGCGGCGCTTGAACGGCGGAAGTGAGCTGACAGTTTTCGTGCCCTGTTCAGAAGGCCATCTAGGCCGGGATAGTGTGTTAAAAATTGCTGGACGACAAGGTTCAACACGTGAGCCATACAAGGTACGTGTGTCACCTTGCCCAGGCGAAGTGCCGCACCCAGGTTTGCAGCATTGTTGCACACGGCCTTACCAGGCTGCAGGTTGAGTGGAGACAACCATTTATTAAACTCGGACCGCAGAGCTGACCACAACTCCTCAGCTGTGTGACTCTTATTCCCAAGACATGTCAAGCTAAAGACCGCCTGATGCCGTTGCGCTCTGCTGCCAGCATAGTAATGAGGCGTGCGTGATTCCTTCTGCGCAGTGAGAACGCTGGTGGCCTGACCAGGCAGGCTTGGGGCGGAGGTGGAGGACCCAGATGAGGTGGAGGATGCAGAAGCTGTGGCGGAACTTGGACAGACAGAGGATTGACACACAAGTCGTGGGGACGGCAAGACTTGTGCAGCAGACCCTTCACCATCTATCACCATAGTTACCCAGTGCCCAGTGAACGACATGTAACGTCCCTGTCCATGCTTACTGGTCCAAGTATCGGTGGTGAAATGCACCCGTTCACACACAGAGTTTCTCAAGGAAGCGGTGATGTTGTGTGCGACATGCTGGTGTAGCGCGGGCACACCTTTCTTAGAGAAGTAGTGGCGACTAGGCATCTGGTACTGGGGCACAGCGACAGACATAAGGTCTCTAAAATCCTGTGTGTCCACTAGGCGGAAAGGCAGCATTTCGGTAGCCAACAGCTTACAGAGGGATAGAGTCAACCTCTTAGCTTTGTCATGGGTCGGAGGAAGTGGCCTTTTATTTGACCACATCTGAGGGACAGAGATCTGGCTGCTGTGTGTAGACGGTGTTGAGTAGGGTGTCCCTGGAAAAATGCAGGTTTGTGAGGAAAGTGCAGGCGGAGACATGATGTTGCCTTCATCCAACGTTGGTGCTATCGATGTCTGAGAGAGCTGTACACACTCACTTGTTTCCCCTTCCAAACCAACTGACGACCTTACAAGCAAACTGCCTGTTGCGGTTACAGTGGTGGAAGTTTTGCGTGGAAAAACAGGTGTGACAGCTGTCCCCACAGTCCTAGAAGATGAAGAGCGCACGGATGCACTGGAAGGGGCGGGCGGTGGATGGTTCGCTCCGCTAGGCCGCATTGCAGCACGGTGAGCTTCCCACCGGGACCTATGATATTTATTCATGTGACGATTCATGGAAGAAGTTGTCAAACTTCTGAGGTTTTGACCTCTACTAAGAGAATCATGACAAATGTTACATATCACATGATTTGGGCGATCTTTTTCTATGTCAAAAAAGGACCAGGCTAGGCAAGGCTTAGAGGCCATGCGACCTGTTGATCCACCCCGAATAATGCTCATAGGCAGAGTGGTGGCTGAGGATGCAGTTGTAGACGTGCTACCAGTGCTCCGACTCTGTCCAGGAAGGCGCAAGGTAACTTCGTCGTCGGTTGCATCCTTCTCCACCGCCTCTGTTGACCTCCTCGAGTGCGTGACTGGGGGTTGACAGTAGGTGGGATCTAGAACTTCATCATCAATTGTTGTGTTTGCACTCCCCTCCCCCTCAGACCGAGCCTCTTCTTGCCCTGACCGAATATTTAAGTTGTCATCCCAATCGGGTATCTGCGTCTCATCTTCATCAGTATGTTCCTCATTGTCTATAACCACAGGTGTTACAGTTTGTGACAAAGGGTCAACATTATGCTCAGAAACTTGGTCCTCACGGCCTGAATCAGAGTCACAAAGGTTCTGGGCATCACTGCAGACCATTTCCTGTTCTGTACTCACTGTAGCTTGGGAGCAGACCTCTGATTCCCAGGCTATAGTGTGACTGAACAGCTCTGCAGGCTCAGCCATCTCAGTTCCACCATACTGTGCAGGGCTGATGGAGACTTCAGAGCTGGGAGAAATCAAGTGTGATTGGGATGACAACTCAGAGGACTGGTGTTTTTTGGATGCGGTACTTGAAGTGGCTGAGAGGGCACTTGTTGGACCACTTGAGATCCATTCAAGCATTTTCCTTTTTTGCCCATCATCTACCTTTCTTCCTGTTGTTCGTGTCCGTAAAAAAGGGAGCACATCGGATTGTCCACGGTAAGTAGTAGACATCTTACTTTTGCTGGTAGATGGTCTATCTTCAGCAGATGATAATGGAGCTTTGCCACCTTCCCCACAGACAAAACCTTTTTTGCCTTTTCCAGCACGCCTCTTCCCCTTTCCACCAGCATCTGTCATTTTGCCACTCATGTTGATTGCGACAAGATTGTGGACTGAAAATGTGGTAGTAAAAATTGAGAGGTGGTGAAGATTGCAGTGGTGGTCTAGCTTTATTAACAGCAGAATAATAAAGAATAAATATCCCTGACAATGCAACTTAGTTATAATTAGTTGGAGTGTGCAACGCAGGCAGATGCGCTCTGCAAATGTCTTGGCACTAGTGGGACTATAGCAAAGTCCAATAGCCACGTATAGGATGCCACTAGGTACACTGAGTGTTTGCTAGTATAATGGCTTAGTTATAATTAGTTGGAGTGTGCAACGCAGGCAGATGCGCTCTGCAAATGTCTTGGCACTAGTGGGACTATAGCAAAGTCCAATAGCCACGTATAGGATGCCACTAGGTACACTGAGTGTTTGCTAGTATAATGGCTTAGTTATAATTAGTTGGAGTGTGCAACGCAGGCAGATGCGCTCTGCAAATGTCTTGGCACTAGTGGGACTATAGCAAAGTCCAATAGCCACGTATAGGATGCCACTAGGTACACTGAGTGTTTGCTAGTATAATGGCTTAGTTATAATGAGTTGGAGTGTGCAACGCAGGCAGATGCGCTCTGCAAATGTCTTGGCACTAGTGGGACTATAGCAAAGTCCAATAGCCACGTATAGGATGCCACTAGGTACACTGAGTGTTTGCTAGTATAATGGCTTAGTTATAATTAGTTGGAGTGTGCAACGCAGGCAGATGCGCTCTGCAAATGTCTTGGCACTAGTGGGACTATAGCAAAGTCCAATAGCCACGTATAGGATGCCACTAGGTACACTGAGTGTTTGCTAGTATAATGGCTTAGTTATAATGAGTTGGAGGGTGCAACGCAGGCAGATGCGCTCTGCAAATGTCTTGGCACTAGTGGGACTATAGCAAAGTCCAATAGCCACGTATAGGATGCCACTAGGTACACTGAGTGTTTGCTAGTATAATGGCTTAGTTATAATTAGTTGGAGTGTGCAACGCAGGCAGATGCGCTCTGCAAATGTCTTGGCACTAGTGGGACTATAGCAAAGTCCAATAGCCACGTATAGGATGCCACTAGGTACACTGAGTGTTTGCTAGTATAATGGCTTAGTTATAATGAGTTGGAGTGTGCAACGCAGGCAGATGCGCTCTGCAAATGTCTTGGCACTAGTGGGACTATAGCAAAGTCCAATAGCCACGTATAGGATGCCACTATGTACACTGAGTGTTTGCTAGTATAATGGCTTAGTTATAATTAGTTGGAGTGTGCAACGCAGGCAGATGCGCTCTGCAAATGTCTTGGCACTAGTGGGACTATAGCAAAGTCCAATAGCCACGTATAGGATGCCACTAGGTACACTGAGTGTTTGCTAGTATAATGGCTTAGTTATAATGAGTTGGAGTGTGCAACGCAGGCAGATGCGCTCTGCAAATGTCTTGGCACTAGTGGGACTATAGCAAAGTCCAATAGCCACGTATAGGATGCCACTAGGTACACTGAGTGTTTGCTAGTATAATGGCTTAGTTATAATTAGTTGGAGTGTGCAACGCAGGCAGATGCGCTCTGCAAATGTCTTGGCACTAGTGGGACTATAGCAAAGTCCAATAGCCACGTATAGGATGCCACTAGGTACACTGAGTGTTTGCTAGTATAATGGCTTAGTTATAATGAGTTGGAGTGTGCAACGCAGGCAGATGCGCTCTGCAAATGTCTTGGCACTAGTGGGACTATAGCAAAGTCCAATAGCCACGTATAGGATGCCACTAGGTACACTGAGTGTTTGCTAGTATAATGGCTTAGTTATAATTAGTTGGAGTGTGCAACGCAGGCAGATGCGCTCTGCAAATGTCTTGGCACTAGTGGGACTATAGCAAAGTCCAATAGCCACGTATAGGATGCCACTAGGTACACTGAGTGTTTGCTAGTATAATGGCTTAGTTATAATGAGTTGGAGTGTGCAACGCAGGCAGATGCGCTCTGCAAATGTCTTGGCACTAGTGGGACTATAGCAAAGTCCAATAGCCACGTATAGGATGCCACTAGGTACACTGAGTGTTTGCTAGTATAATGGCTTAGTTATAATTAGTTGGAGTGTGCAACGCAGGCAGATGCGCTCTGCAAATGTCTTGGCACTAGTGGGACTATAGCAAAGTCCAATAGCCACGTATAGGATGCCACTAGGTACACTGAGTGTTTGCTAGTATAATGGCTTAGTTATAATTAGTTGGAGTGTGCAGAGGACAAGAGGGTACAGTGGCAGGGTTGTGGTGCTCTGGGTAGAGGAATGGAAGCCTGCCTTTCTATTCCCTCCTAATGGTGAAATGCAGGGAGGAAATCCCTGACCCTGACCTTGGCTGCACAGACGCTGGCGCTGTTTTCAGGACCTGTCACCTTAACTGACCCTGCCGGTTTGAGCCCTTAAAAGGACTGCTATAAAGTGCTCTCCCTATGCTGTCTAACGCTGTGTGTGCAGCGCATACAGCTGTGTCGGCTATAGGACTCAGGAGGACGGAGCTGCGACAGTGATGTCTGACAGCAAAGACGCAGAAGGCAGATAATGGCGTCCTGGAAGAAAATGTCCGGTTTTATAATGCAGGGACATGTGACATGGACATCCTATCACACATGCCGTTGCTTCTCTGGCTCAAAGTCCACTTAGCTGTGTGTGTGTCTGGGATTGGCTGACATGCTGGCCCGCCCCACAAGACGCGCGCGCTTAGGGAAGGAAGACAAGAAAAAAAAAAAAATGGCGATCGCCATTATACAAACAGCAGTGATCTGAAGGTGCTGTTCACGCACACTATACACTGAAATGTCATAATAGTGTGATTCACAGAGTGACTTACACTATTACAGCAGAAACCAAGCTAGGATTTTGCTGTTTTTTTGCTGCTAGAACCGTTCTCGAACGTTTCTAGAACTATCGAGCTTTTGCAAAAAGCTCGAGTTCTAGTTCGATCTAGAACAGGCCCCAAAATCACTCGAGCCTAGAACTGGAGAACCACGAACCACGAACCGCGCTCAACTCTAGTCATGAGGAGATCTCGTCCAATCACAGACCCTCCACTGTCCAATTCACACTCAGGCTAATAAAATAAACGCATATTTGTCAGACACTTAGCATGAAAGAAGCGCAACGCATTTCTCCCCTCTTCACAATGGCAGACAGGGTTCATCAGGGGCATCCCCAGGTACTGTAAGATCTTTATAATGACCTGTGCTATAGAATATGTACTTTTACCGCTTTTTAGGAACTCCATCTTTACATAGCACCAGCACCATGAGTTTTTCAGCAGTAATGTTTTCCACACTGGATATGTTTCAGAGCAGGCCTGAAAAGAAATTCACACAACACGCACAAAACTCATATAAACCTACTCATGGTAGATGTATATGACTAATCTGCAATCACCGGAGCAGTAGAGCGGATGAGGGGGGTGTTGCTACGAGGTCTTTACAGTTTTTCTACCTTAATAAGCACACGTCTTACAAGACTGGAGGTGTCTGGCCACCTGGGTACTGAGCAGTGGTGCTGCCCATATCTTGTCCATCCCAACACCTTTGTCACATGGGTTACCTGGGCCATTATTGAGTAGAGCACTCATGGCAGAGAAAGCTTACCACCCTTTATCCACAGACCTTCCTCAGTCACTGGCTCCCTGCGTCTCACACGCCGTTCCTTGCTGAATCGCTTGTTCCTGTAAGGATTTAAGAACACAAGCAGTGACCAATGTCACGGACGACGTGACAGGAGCCACCGAGGTACTGGTCTGCATTGGTAAAGGACTCTCAACTCTAGGCCCATTCACTGCTTCTTTGTTGTGCACCTGTGCGAGCATCTCCTCCGGCTGCTTCCTATAGCCACATTCTGACTATCTTACCCCTTTCCGCTCTACAAACCACAGTGATCGCAAATCTTCATCTCATTCTCCTATTCCGATGAGAGAGGAGTGGTTTGATTTTTAATACCTCATGTTGTGTAACCTCAGCATATCCAGTACAGAATCAACCAGCATCTTGGTATCTGGATTCATCTACGGAAAAACTCAAAATCTGCATTAGCAATGGCCTCATCTGAGACATGTTCAAAACCTGACAATTCTTGTTACATCAGAGCAATCATGAGATATATGTATATCTGCTGTATCCTCCTTACACATAAAAATATAAAGAACACTTAATAGAAAAACCCAATCGATGAACAAATTAAAACCTTAAATAATATGTGTGACTTTCCACATCATCTTTCCCCCCTTTTTGAATCTATTATCCAAAACATAATTAGATTCAAAAAAATGTGTGGCCCCGGAGCTCTACATGTAGGCATAAAAGTCACATTGTGTAGATTGTACCTAATCGGGAACAAAAAAAATAAATATTATGTTATGTATAACCTTATAATAGAAAACTATTTCAATGGCTTTTCAACCTTCGCTTGAACCACAGAAATCTGCATTACAATCTTTCTTTCTATAAAAAGGAAACAGATGATTCAATACATTATATATAAAACACAGAATGCCATAAATCATCCACATACTTTTAAACCAAATTGTAATTACGAATAAATTATTAATAATTATTATTTTTATCATTATTATTAACAACAATAATATTAATAACGTAACACAACCTCTGGCTATAGAGGCGTTCATATTTGCAAAATTGAGGAAATTATCAGGAAATTTTCAGCATCTCTGTGATAATTCTGTCCATAAATACTATTACTTTTTTTTTTATAAAATGCTGATTTACCATAGAAATCCATCTGAATAAACAGCTTCCCATGCTCTTGTATCTACCAATAAATATAAATATTTACACAATTAAGTTTTATTCCTTTAGGATAAAATTAGTAAAATAAATTATACCCTTTTCCAGTATAATTTGCAATGAATTAAATGCAGAAAGCTCTTTTTTTTTTTTTTTCTTTTGGGCTGCTCTCACAATAGATTCCAAAGGGAGACAAAAAAACCCTGTTCCACAAGTTTTTAAGATTGCTCCTCCCCCCAAAACCAGATGGAAAAAGGCTTCTTCAGCTGTAGGAGACTAGTCACATTTCCCTTCTTCTGTTGATTTATTTGTTTATTTTTATTTTTTAAAACATGCAACTCTCAGGATAAATCTATCAGATCCATAACGGAAATATTTATTATTTACTCCTTTATCATGACCTCTACTGCAAAGGTACGTTATTTAAAGGTTTTTTCTAATTTTATTGCTTACTAATTAATAAGATATTCCTCCTTGTGACTGTCCTGACTCAATCCAACCTGCACACTGGATTTATATTTAGCATTTTCCACAACTACCCAATCATTCAATATTCCATCTTTTAGTGCTATAAACATTTACTAACACTTCATGTTATTCAGTGGCTGCAGTTTTGTCAGCTCCACTGAGGCCTATAGCAAATGGCCCCACAGCACGTGACTTCCTCCTTTTTTTTTTTTTTGGGATTGGAACATCATGTGGGGGGAGGGGAAGGTAAACTTTTTTTTTTTTTTTCATCTATTTCCCCCTATATTCTATAGTCTGGATTTTATACATACAGACCATTGCACATCCCCCACTCACTCTCTGTCTTTGTCTCAATCATGCCTCAGCCATGTGCTTCATCCACCATTTTAAAATCTGTAGGAACATGTGGCAGAGAAAAGGGAAAACTGACCTCACATCTGCTCAAACTCTGTCTCCCCATTTTCTATAGTCTGTACTTATACATATATATATTTATACACACACACATATGTTCTAGATCTAAGTCTAATTATAGATAAAAACACTTATTTTTCGGTCTAAGTATATAGTACTCCATCCAATCCATTGCTCAAACATTTACAGAGCACATGGTCTTATTCACACATTCCCTGACTCACTTCCTTTTCTTTGTCTCAATCATGCTGTAGCCATGTGCTTCGTCCACCATTTTAAAATCTTACCTAAAATGTCTGCCTTCATGACTAGCACATGGTTCATCACAGGATTGCAGCCTAGAGTCCCCACATCTCAACACAGTCCACTCATCCGGATCTTTCCGGCACAACTAGACACCGCTTCATCAATTTTTCCATCTTTATTTCAAGATAAACAACACCAACAAAACCAACAAACAAACACAGGAGTAGATGACTCACAACTGACACACAACTTGAACACTAAGTAAAGTTTTGTAAAGTCTGCAGCAGGCGCCTCGTCACGGTGTCCCTGCCCAGTTTCTACATGGTCCGTAATTCATCAAGACACCAATGGTGTCACCCCTGGCTACAAGGTGCCCGTACCAGCCGATTCACGTCCAGCGCTTTTTCTAGACCCCAAGACACCTCATACCAATTATATCACACAAGCTTGCGCTAAGCCCCAATGGTATCCGTACCAGCCATTTCACGTCCAGCGTTAGGCCCCAAGACTACCACGTACCAGCCACAATGCGCAACTTAAACGCTATGCCCCAATGGTATCCGTACCAGCCATTCCACGCTACACTGCGCTAGGCCCCAAGATTACCACGTACCAGCAGTCCCACGTATTTCCTCACAGAGCCTATTCCAGTTCACCACAAAATGGTTGCTGCATTTCCTGCCTCTGCTTTTACAAAGGCTATGAGAGTTCCTCCTGATGCCATTTGATGGGATAGCTGTAAAGCATCTAGTAACAAAAAAGTCTTAAAAAAAAATAAAGAAAGAAAGAAAGACATGACTAAATGAAATATTTTCTTATCTGTTCACTTTAATTATAAAGTTATACCAAGGGTCACTCTACTGCTGAACCATTATATTGATGTTCTAATTATAAATGATAAACTTTAATCCTGTCAATTATTACTCATCACGACTGATTATGCAGCCATAAAATGCATTCTTATCAGTGGTAAGCTCTGTAAAACTGAGTGCCGCTTGTTCAAACATTTAAAATAGCTATTATCACTTAGTGCATGTGTTTTTGAAAGCCATAACTATAGGATAATTTTGCTTCATGTCAGGGTCAGAGGAAAAAAACTCTTTCTGGACAGGAGAAAGGATTCACATAATAGAAACAGGTACGTAACTACCCTGCTCGCAGAGGTTGCCATTACGACCGGGCCTGGCAGGTTAGGGACCCGGGCTACCCTGCAGATCAGCAGCCAGCTCCTTTCTGTGAGAGAAGAGCTGCTCTGTTCTGTTGCAGACCACGCGGCCGCTATATGACCCGGTGCCGCCACCACTGATACCAGGCCCCCCGGCCTTGTGTCAGCGGCGGCGGCACCGGGCCCCCCTCCCCGTCATTGTGTGGCGCCCCTGAGCTGGTCAGGCACCACTGAGTACTGCACCCATGCTGGGACAGTACTTCCAGGTAATCCTAAAGGCCAGAACGAGGTGTATATGCACAGACACATAGCAACCAGGTCTCCCACACCTTTAGAGGGGACCCTTGGGTAGTCTCCAGATAGGGCTAGCTTTCAAATCTCATCAAGAGGTGTAGCGGAGGGGCTGGGAGCTAAAGTGCAGAGGTTGTCAAGGAGACAGGAGAGCCAGTCTGGTAGTGGAGCGTGGTGGTTGCTAGGAGATGAGCGTGCTGCCACTAGGCAGACCCTGCACGTGTAGTGACAGTTAGTGAGGGAGAATGGTCATCAAGTCAGGACGCTGAAAAGGTGCTCCTGGTGACTAGGCACGTACAGGATACAGGTCCCAATAGCAGACACCAGTTTAACTATCTGCTAAACCTGCCGGTGAGGGGAACTACAAGTACCTCACCAACCTACAGAGTCTGAGCCTCAGCAGCAACGCAGGGACCCATAAGGAGACAGAGCAAGAGTTATCCGAACACAGAAGTGCTAGGAAGGTGAGCTAAGTGTCACCCTCAGACTGGCTTGAAGGATACCTGATTTCACCTGGTTTATTGAAGCATCGCCCGGGTCAGCTCACAGAAACATCTAGAAGTGAGTAAAAAGCAGTTGAAAGACTTTTGGCCTGAGCCTGAGTTATTCCTGACCCGATATTCTACTCACCTGAGCCCCTGGGGCCTGCCTCACTCATAGGAGGCCACACTATCGGACTGCAGACCCTATCAGCCCCAAACGCTTGTTAAATCTGCAGTGGCGGTTATCCATATCCCTGACCGCAAGCCGTGAGTGGCGTCACGATAATAAAAACTAACATACCTGTTGCCATATACAGAAGAAGATCTGGTGGCATCCCTGAAGCTGGATCGGTGTCCCTTGGGCGACACAATTGCACACAGCAATGATAAAGCATCGAGCGGCTCGTGCCGCTCCATGCTCCATCATTCTCCCCCTGTGCCTGCGTGGTGAAATCACTCCTCTGCAACTGTTGTGCTGAGGCATGCAGAGCACAGAGCGCAGGACAATAGGACGCTGACCGGAGCAGCAGGGGAATGAAGAGAGAGGTGAGCACAGAGCAGCGGTGGAATGGTGGAGAGAGAGGTGAGTACTTTTTTTTTTTTTTTTTTTTTTATAAATCAGTGAGTATACAGTGGCCAGAGACCTGGGGGTGCTGCATTATGCATGGAGACCTGGTGAGCAGCATGATACATGCAGGCCTGGGGGTGCTGCATGATACATGGAGACCTGGGGGGCTGCATGATACAGGGAGGCATGGGGGGCTGGCTTCATTATACATGGAGGCCTGGTTATACATGGAGGCCTGGGGTGCTTCATTATACATGGAGACCTGGGGGGCTGCATTATACAGGGAGGTCTGCCGGTGCTGCATTAAACATGGAGGCCGGGGGGTGGTGCATTATACATGGTGGAGTATAAGGCTGCATAATACAATATGAAGGTTTATGGGGCTGCATTATAAGACATATAGGACTATGAAGGCTACATTATAATATATGGAGGACTATGGAGTCTATCTTATGGACTATGGGGTTGCATTATAAAACATGGAGGACTATGTAGTGCAGTATAATATATGAAGTACTATGGGGTGCATTATAATATATGGAGAACTATGGGGTGAATTGTAATACATGGACAACTATGGGAAATTAATTATAATAATTGGAGGGCTATGAGGGCTACTTTATACATGGTGACTGTGTGGTGCATTATAATATATGGAGGACTCTGTGGTGCAGTATAATATATGGAGGACTATGGGGTGAATTTTAATACATGGAGAACTATGGGAAATGCATTGAGGACTATGGAGGTGCATTCTAATACATGAAGGGTTATGTGGGACCCTTTATACTATATGGAAGGCTATGTGGGGGCCATTATAGTATTTGGAAAACTATGTACGAGGGGGACAAAGATACAAGCATGGAATGGGAACGTTTTGTGCTGAGGGAAAAAGGCTCTTTCCCTCAGCACCCAGCTTTCCCATGCTCTGATATGGGAAAGCTGGGTGCTGAGGGAAAGATGTATAGCAGAGCATGGGGAAGCTGGGTGCCGAGGACAAGATGTATATCAGAACATAGGAAAGCTGGGTGCTGATTTCAGATCATGGGAAACCTGGGTGCTGTGGGTAAGAGACAAGTATCAGCATCATTATCCCGTACTTCGAGTGTTAGTGTCATTATCCCATACCCCAAGTGTCGGTGTACGTGGGGGGGCCCAGGTCCAAACTTTGCACCGGGGCCCATCAAACTCTAGTTACACCACGGAAAAGAAATATTAATCAGCACAATGGCGCAGCATTTAGCACTGCTGCTTTACATCGCAGAGGTCTTGGGTTCACATCCCATCAAGGACAACTTCTGTGAAGAGTTTATATACACTATATACATACATATATATATATACACTCCAAGCACATACTGATAAGGAATTTAGATTGTGTGTCCCAATGGGGACAGTGATGAAGATGTCTGTAAAGTGCTGTAGAATTAATGGCGCTATATGAGTGAAGTATAGACAGATATGTGGAAACAACCAGTCTTTAATTGGAGTCTGTATTGTATATAAACTGTTTGCAGAGATCTAGAGGCAGACGGCTGTCAAAATTTTACCAATTAGAGGGAACCTGTCATCTCAAAAACACTATTAGTGTATAGATATGGCCTTAATCTGCAGGTTAGTAGCATTCTAAAGCTGTGCACTTAAAGCCCGGCTGCTGGAAGGAAATTAACTTTATGAACGGTACAAATTAACATAAATATCAAATAATTTTTAATCGCATTAAAATATTTCTGTATAAATTTACTTTATTACAAGATAAAAGGTTTGATTTAAAGTTCCATTAAATGTGAAATATGCTGACCTCAAGAGCTTCTTAAGATAAACATGCAGTGAGTAGTCATTTGGACACTGAGATTCCCCTGGACAACCTCATTAAGGAGTTCATAATTTCTGCTTGTGAGCCCCAATGGTTGAAGGCACTTATGTTACACACAGTAATCAGTTCATTGAAGGAAGCCATTCAACAAAGGGTCACGAAGCAGTGTGTTACTTCTATAGAAGGTGGGTGCACTGGTCCTCTGGATTATTTAAAAGAGTTATTCAGGATTAGTGAAATGTTAATTTTTTTCAAGCACAGCATTTCACAGGTACGTGAGCTTTATCTATTACTCCAGTTCAATCTGTTCCTCTAGAATTAGAATGAGGTTGTACTGTAAAACCATGAAAAATGATCACGGCACTTCTGTAAGGGTGTGGGTGCTCAAGTACGGTCCAAGTCCATGTATAGAAAATTTAGCACCAGGCACTCCAATTAATGTGAAAAAAGAATAAAATTTTATTAAAACTTCAAACAGTTCAACGTTTCGGTCGCTGCTTGGACCTTCTTCAAGAGCCAGCGGTGAAGCCGTATAAGAAGTACTCGTAAGTAAATATAAAGGGACAGTGCGCCCTGTGCGCGCGCTGCGCATTTACCGCAGATTTTGTTGCGGATTTGCCTTGGAATTGCTGCAGAAAATGTGTTTAACATTGCTGCAGTCATTCCCCAGCAAATCCTATGGGTTTTAAAAAATGCTGTGTGCACACTGCGGTTTTTTTTACCCGCGGATTTACCCGCGGGTTTTCCGCTGCGGAATTAATGAGCATGTCACTTCTTTTCTGCAGGTACCTGTGGTTTCTGCCATAGATAATGGTAAAAATCCGCAGGGACCAACCTGCGGGTAATCCGTGTCAAACCGCGGCAAACCACTGTAAAACCGCATGCGGCTTTCGCTGTGGTTTTGGTGCGTTTTTTTACCGCAGGTGCGGGATTCTTTAACAGGGCTCGTATTTTTCTAAAGAAAAAGGCACTTTCTAGTACGCACATAGCCTTATGATAATTGAGAGTCGAACGAAAGCAGTTCAAGTGTGAATGAGAATCCAGGTAGGAAGTAGACCTGTTATAATAATGGTTTTGAATAAAAATTCACCTATAGCGAACCCAGTGTGAATCGTTAACCAGCGATGATGAGGATTGCTCCTGTTGTGGAAAAGGTTTAGGTGAGAGTTCTCATTTTGAAAAGGTTTGGGTGAGAGCTCACAATGTGAAATCTCACCCAACCTTTTCCACAACAGGAGCAATCCTGTCTAGCTGCAATTTCTCATTTTTTCAAGAAAATTTACAAAACGGACCTATTCAGATTTAAATGGATTTTGAGGTGCTTATATTTTGGAAACTCCCCAAAAGTGATACCACCTAACAAAACCACACTCTACAAATACTTCAAAACTGCAGTCAGGAAATAGTTTAACAATTCAGATGCTACACAGTAATTAATGCAAAGTGGAATGAAAATTTTTTCGCATTTTGCCTCTAAAATGTTGTTTTAGCCAAAACCTTCTTCCTTTTACAAGGAATAAATACTATGAGAAAATGGATGCCACAATTTGAAACCCAATTTCTTTTGGACGCTGACATCCCACATGTGGTTAGAAGCTTCAGTTTGCACGGGCTTGGAAGGAAGAAGCAACATTTAAAATTTGGTAAACAAATTTGTTTAAATCGATTGCAGATGCCATGTTGCAATTTCAGGTCTCCCAAGGAGCTTAAACATTACAAACTCCCCCACAAGTGACCCCATTTTGGAAACTACACACCTCAAGGATATTATCTAGGGGTATTGTGAGCATTTTGAACCCACAGATAATGCACAGAATTTCTTATCATTAGGTCATCATATTGAAAATTTTCATTTTTTTTTATAAAAATGTTGCCTGGACCCTACAGTTAGTTACCCACTTTCTTCACATGTAGTTAAAAGTTCTGTTTGGACAATCAGCAGGGTTTAGAAGGGAAGAAGCGACATTTGGTAATGGAATGTAAATTTTGCCGGAATTCATTGCAGACAAGATTTGCAGTCTCATCTGCAGAGCCCCTGAAGTACCAAAAAATGTCACTACTTAGGGAATTAATCTAGGGGATCAGTGAGTATTTTGAATCCAAATGTGCCTCACAGAATTTTATGACATTGGAAAGTGGAAATATAACATTTCAGTGGTAAAAAATTATTTTTTTTTTATTAGCTGCAAATTGGTCAGTTATACAAGGGTCTCTCAATGAATTAATATATTTGTTTCTGGAGAATTACTGTGGTGCCCTGGACAAGCCAGGGGCCATAGAGAACAACACCCACACACCCCACACTCCCAGTCATGCACACCGAAGTCAGACACAAACCCTTGTTGCCTTCCTCCAGGGGCTAATGTCCACACCAGGGGGTGGGCCAGGAAGTTGGCCCCGCCCACCGATGAGTACACAGTCCTGGAGGCGGGAAAAGCAGGCAGATAGAGTCGAGTGGAAAGTGGAAGGAAGGAAAGTAGTAGTAGAGCAGACTGAAGTTGGTCCGGGTGTGTGGCCCGGACGGATCAGCAAGGTTGGCAGACGGTGGTGACCGTCTGCAGGAGTGGCCTATCGGAGTCTACCGTAAGTACCGTGGACGGGCGGTGGCCCGGCGGTACCGGACCGGTACGCAAAGAGAAGTCAGCACCATCTGGCAGGGGCTTACGGACCCTGGCAAGGCTAGGAGTCGGGAAACACAGCCACCGCCAAGGCTACCATTCCCAGGGCCAGAGCCTGCGGGCAAAAGGGGCTCCTCCGGCCCATATCCAAGCTGGGGAGCGGGTTACCGGTGGGAACCCATTGGAACCATTTACCGTACATAGGTGCAGGGAAAGGCAGTCACCATCAACCTGCCGGAAGAAACAACACCGCAGCCGTCTGTGGGACCCGTCCATCCAGTCGTGTGTTTTACCGAGAACTGTGTACTCATCATTGGCTGAGTGAGTACCACCGTGCCGTGCGGCACAGCGCTGCCCCCACGACCCTGCACCTCACCAGGCCCCGTAACCCGCCTGCCATCCATCCCTACCCCATCACCGTGCCCCGGGACAACCAACCCCCTACCCACGGAGGGGAGAACTAACAACAAAGCTGCTCCCTGTCACCGCTCCCGGGATCCCCGTCCAGAGCAGCGGTGGTGTCACCAACTTCACCACTACCGTGGGTGGCGTCACGGACAATAACCCAATCCCCACCATCCAATCAAACCCCCCTTTCACTCACGGGCGATGAACGCCGCTCGAGTCCCCGGGATCCGGCCCACCGCTCGAGCCACCACAGAGCAGCGGCAGCAGCAGCCGGACCAGAGCAGTGGGAGAGCGCAGCGTCCCCTCCTCCGCCCGCGACATTACAAACATGGCAGTTTAGTACCTATATATTGTACCCAGTTTATGCTTCTGGCAACATGCACCATGTGAATTGTTAAGTGGGCTATCCCCACTCCAATAATTCCAAACATGTGGCCGCTTACTGCTGTTTAGACACAGTTGGGCTTAGGAGGTGGGCTATAGGGTTAGGAGCGCAGATTTCACAGGATTTTATTTGAGGGGGTAGGAGCTATGTTTCTTTTCCAGAGTCTTTGTTCTTCCCGTAACATGGGACCCCCCTATATTACCGGTGACAGATAAAGAACCTGAGTAAGGGCTGGATTTGTGCAGTATACGTTAGGGGTTTTGGTAATATTTAGGCGTACATAACATTTTTTGATCACTTTCAGTATAAAGTTAGGATCACATTCTTTTGTTTTATGCTAAGCGGGGAACCACTCATTATAATGAGGCCGATGGAGACACTTTGGTCTCCATTTAGCCTCAGTTACGCTAGTGTCCATCTTTTCAGGGGCGCACAGAACAGTGGTTGTTCAAACTTGGATGCTGAAAAGACGCCTAAAATGATGGGACACCCTCCTAACAGAGCAGACGGAGTCCAAAGTGTCTCCATCTGCCTCATTATAGTGAGTGGTTCCATCAGGGGGATTTTGTCTGATTCGTGGAAACCCCTCTTCAGAGAGCAAAGGATAAATGTGAATTGAGGGTAAGGGTATTTTTCCACTAGCGTATAGCTTTCGATGCAAGAGCATTGGAAGAAATATGCTAATGACCCTCTGCTGTGATCGGCAGCCGAGGCTCATGCAACTGTGATGCAATCTTGCGATCACATCACAGCAGCGGAGAAGAGGGAGGGATCACTTTCTTCCAATCTCCTCCACTGCCTGTCTCTTTGTATATCGCACTACACTCGGATTACATGTGGGTGCAGTACGATGTTTCACGTGCTCCCATAGACTTGTATGGGGGTGCATGAGCCGAGACTTGCTTCCAAACGCAGCATGCTGCAATTTATTCCACATGCCTCTATGGCATAAGAAATCAATCACAGATGGACACTGCCCATTAGTTTTGCACTAGACTGAGAGCAATCCAATGTTTTATCGGATTGCACTCGTCCGTGCAAAACGCAAGTGGAACCGAGGTCTTATTCTGATTTTTGGAGATAGAATGAAAACATACAATGAAAAACTAGATAGCAGTACCAATATAGTTCTTATTATTTTTGCGCCGTTCACCATGCAGTATTAGTGATAGCAAGGATTTATTCTGTGGGTTGGAGTGATTACAGTGATATCAGACTTATTTTTTTTTTTTGTCTTTCTGCTATTACATAGTAAAAATATATTTTCATAATAAATAGTTTTTATATTGCCATGTTGTGAGAATTGTAACTTTTTTTTATTTTTTGGCGAACAGAGCTGTATGAGGGCTTATTTGTTGCATGACCAGTTGGACACTTATTGGTACCATTTTGATATATATAACATTATTTAATTGCTTTTTATTAAGATTTTTCCAAAGCAGAATTAACAAAAAACAGCAATTCACTTATGTTTTTATTTACATTTCTTTGCATGGTTTACTGTGTGGTAAAAGGGATTACACCAATTTATTTTTTGGGTCAGTATTGTTGAAGCATCACCAGATGTACAGTATATTGCTTTTTTTATACTTGCTACTTTTACACACCAGAACCAATATTTTAAGCCTGCTTTACACGTTGCAATTAGTTGTACAATCGCATTTGCGATGTGACACGCCCAGGTTGCATACAGGATCTTAAGAGATTGCACGTTGGTCGTTCATTTGCTGTCACACGAGCGTTAGTAGTCTATGTTAAATTGATCAATTTTGTGTGCGATCCTTTAGATCATGTCTTCTGTGACGTATGCATTGGGCACCCTTTTTTTTTTTATTTATTGACTTGCCAAGCGTGTGTAATGTGTAGGGATGCGTTTTTACTATGTCATCTGCCATTCAGCTCTGCTACATGGCCGCTGACAGCAGACACAGACAGCCATGTAGCAGAGCTGAATGGCAGATGACAGCAGCCACAGAAAGCCGCACGTTCAGAATGAACTCGGGTTAACTTAAACCGATTTCATTTTCATGCTGCGGCTCTGTCTGTGTCGCGTCCTGATTAGCGGTCACCAGTGAAGGGCTCACCGGTGACCGCTAAACTCCTGAGTAACTGAATTGAGCAGCCCTCTCTCATATACTCACCGATCCCCGATCCCCAGGCGCGGCGCTGCACGGCATTCACACTGCTCCGGCGGCTTTTACTATTTTGAAAAAGCCGGCCGCCCATTAAACAATCTCGTATTCCCTGCTTTCCCCGCCCACCGGCGCCTATGATTGATTGCAGTGAGACACGTCCCCACGCTGAGTGACAGGTGTCTCACTGCACCCATCACAGCAGCCGGTGGGCGTGTCTATACTGTGCAGTGAAATAAATAATTAAATAATTTAAAAAAACGGCGTGCGGTCCCCCCCAATTTTAAAACCAGCCAGATAAAGCCATACGGCTGAAGGCTGGTATTTTCAGGATGGGAAGCTCCACGTTACGCCGCCCAGAATCGCCGCATACATTAGATGCGACAGTTCTGGGACTGTACCCAGCTCTTCCCGATTTGCCCTGGTGCGTTGGCAAATCGGGGTAATAAGGAGTTATTGGCAGCCCATAGCTGCCAATAAGTCCTAGATTAATCATGTCAGGCGTCTCCCCGAGATGCCTTCCATGATTAATCTGTAAGTGACAGTAAATAAACACACACACCCGAAAAAATCATTTATTAGAAATAAAAAACACAAACATATACCCTGGTTCACCACTTTAATAAGCCCGAAAAAGCCCTCCATGTCCGGCGTACTCCAGGATGGTCCAGCGTCGCTTCCAGCTCTGCTGCATGGAGGTGACCGGAGCTGCAGCAGACACTGCCGCTCCTGTTACTTCCACACAGCAACTGAAGACAGACGCGCGATCAGCTGAGCTGTCACTGAGGTTACCCGCTGTCACTGGATCCAGCGGTGGCCGCGGGTAACCTCAGTGACAGCTCAGCTGATCGCGCGGCTGTCTTCAGTTGCTGCGTGGAGCTGACCGGAGCGGCGGTGTCTTCTGCAGCTCCGGTCACCTCCATGCAGCAGCTATGGGCTGCCAATAACTCCTTATTACCCCGATTTGCCAACGCACCAGGGCAAATCGGGAAGAGCCGGGTACAGTCCCAGAACTGTCGCATCTAATGTATGCGGCAATTCTGGGCGGCTGTTGGCTGATATTGTTAGGCTGGGGGGCTCCCCATAACGTGGAGCTCCCCATCCTGAGAATACCAGCCTTCAGCCGTATGGCTTTATCTGGCTGGTTTTAAAATTGGGGGGGGCCGCACCCCGTTTTTTTAAATTATTTAATTATTTATTTCACTGCACAGTATAGACACGCCCACTGGCTGCTGTGATTGGGTGCAGTGAGACACCTGTCACTCAGCGTGGGGGCGTGTATCACTGCAACCAATCATAGGCGCCGGTGGGCGGGGAAAGCAGGGAATGAGAGATTGTTTAATGGGCGGCCGGCTTTTTCAAAATAGTAAAAGCCGCCGGAGCAGTGTGAATGCCGTGCAGCGCCGCGCCGGGGATCGGTGAGTATATGAGAGAGGGGGTAAGAGGGATAGACTGACATGGACAGAGAGAGAGGGACTGAGATAGTGACCGACTGACAGAGATTAGTGAATGACAGACATTGTGAGGCGCTTCAGAATGCAGTTTTTCAGCTGCGCTCTGAAGCGGACCTTTTTTAAGCTGCGGTGCAGAGCGCACACCTGCGCACATAGCCTCAGACACCAAAATCGTATGAGGGATGTCACATGTTTCAATTGACTAGGTTCGTGCAACAAAACGTTCAATTCTAGACAAAGATACGATGTGTTCTCGATCAATGGTTTTGCGTTCAATCCTGATCGCACGTAGGTGTCACACGCAGATACCTCACAAATGATGCCGGATGTGCGTCACTTACAACTTGAAATCTTATCAAAAACAGTTCACTCGAATTGAGTTTAGAGACAAAAATATAAAGAACCTCAATTACCAGAATAAAATGTAACCTTTATTAATATCTAAATTTAGTTAAAATACACCCAGTGACTGTGAGCACACAGGGGCATACAAGCAAAAAAGAGCATTACCAAATGGGATCCCTCTAACAAGGGAACTGCTCTTAACTATGGGGAAATGTATACTGGTGTGTGTGTAGCATATACCCCCTTTAGAAAGCTAATTATTCCTTGATGCCCCCTAGATATCAAAAAGCATTCATTACACCATAGGTGCACAATAGGGTAGAAGGGGTGGACAGTCTCTATGGAGTCCCTATCTCACCCTATACATGCTTACTCCTACCTACCGACGGGGGGTTTGACGCCGTAACTTTTTTGGGCACCCCCGTTCCACGTCGGCTTACCCTTATGCACCCTACCTCAAGGTGAATGAATACTAAACAATTTTTTAGAATTCAAAAATAATTCAAAACATTCATGGATCAGATTAAATGCAAATATTGTACAAACTGTACGAAGAATGCGCAAAAGGGACCTAAATGACTAATCCTCAATGCATTCTGAATATCAAATGAATGAGTATAGATGGCACCATGGGGGCGGAGTAAAGTGGAAGGGGAGACAATCTCTATGGGGTCCCTATCTCACCCTATACACACTCACTCCTACCTACCAACGGAGGGTTTGACGCCGTAACTGTTTTGGGTGCCCCCGTTCCACGTCGGCTTTCCCTTAATACACCCTGCCTCAAAGGTGAACAATTTCTAAACAGTTTTTCAAAAATCACACATGATTCTAAAAGATGGACCTGCACATATACATCCTACAGTTTAGATAAAATATTCACTAATATATTGCAGAGCGTTTACTGATAATCAAGATGCCATCTTTTGAAAAAGGTGATAAGGTAAATTTCTGATTACCATAGCTTATCGTACAGATTGCACAAAAATATATAAGGAGAAGGGAATATAGATGCAGTTACTTCCCTTCAGATGATCGTTTCTATATCGCCTCGACGCGTTTCCCCTTCTTATGGATATAAGGATCATCAGGAGGCAAAAGTTCCAGCTGTCAGATGTGGTGATCCATGGCTGTGCGCCCTGGTCACAGGAAGTGCAGGGTTTAAAAACCGGCACCAATAGATCACATGGGGCCACCAACCAATAGCAACCCCTGGCTATCTCATCTCTAACACTTGTTACTGCGCATGTCACTCATGCTCTAGCCAATGAGTGACCTGATCCCATGAATGCACGCAGGCACAAGGAAGTTGCGTGCACTTTCAAGGGAACCGGCAGCTAAGATTAGTACCGCCCTTGTTTCTAGCTCACCACTCCCGTCCTCAATCCATCTCTCAGAACCGCCCACCATCAGAGCCATAGTGGGGTAACGCCTACAGGGCATATACATCCTAATCACAAATGTCAGATTAAAGACCGGAAGTAAAGGGGTTGTGTCTGTACGCAAGCCTGCCGGCACCACAGATACTACTTTCAAAGGCATCACAATGCGGCGCCCAGTCAAATCCCTCGGGCACAATGACGTAACCGCTCCTGCGTACTGATCTGCCAGTACTACAGAACACGCCCCATTTAGCCTCCTATCTCACTAATGGCATAACAATGCGGCGCCCAGTCAAATCCACCCGGCAAAGTGACGTAACTGCGCATGCGTACTGATCTGATGATATTCCAGAACATGCCCCATTCAGCCTCCTGTCCCACCAATGGTATCCCAATGCGGCGCCCAGTCAAATCTCCCCGGGCAAGATGACGCACCGCACATATGCACTGATCTATCGGCCTTACATTATAAGATACGCCTAATTCGTCCTCCTAACATGGCACTCAATTAACTCACGTGAGGGGCGTATAGAAAACCATCCCCTTCTCAAAGGTGAATTTTAGCCGCACATTTAAAACAAATCTGCCGGCATCATCAATCACGCCCACATCTACGTCTTTCCACAGCCAATCAATCCAGGCGGGTGGGGAGCACATTATTCAAGGGGCGTGTATATTCTGACCAATTCATACACATTGCCCATAGTAATGGCTCATCTCTGCCCACAAAAAACATCATAAGGGAATACCACCACACATGCATACTAGCACCTGGTATCGAAGACGCATCATATTACATCATCTAAATGAGTTAAATGAAGCCAAGGGGAGGGGGGGACGATATAAAAGGAAAGGGAGGGAGAAAAGTAATGAAGGGAGGAAGCAGAGGGGATTTAAGAGATGAAGTAAAAATTAACAACTATAGAGACAGCTGGAACTTTTGCCTCCTGATGATCCTTATATCCATAAGAAGGGGAAACGCGTCGAGGCGATATAGAAATGATCATCTGAAGGGAAGTAACTGCATCAATATTCCCTTGTCCTTATATATTTTTGTGCAATCTGTACGATAAGCTATGGTAATCAGAAATTTACCTTATCACCTTTTTCAAAAGATGGCATCTTGATTATCAGTAAACGCTCTGCAATATATTAGTGAATATTTTATCTAAACTGTAGGATGTATATGTGCAGGTCCATCTTTTAGAATCATGTGTGATTTTTGAAAAACTGTTTAGAAATTGTTCACCTTTGAGGCAGGGTGTATTAAGGGAAAGACGACGTGGAACGGGGGCGCCCAAAACAGTTACGGCGTCAAACCCTCCGTTGGTAGGTAGGAGTGAGTGTGTATAGGGTGAGATAGGGACCCCATAGAGATTGTCTCCCCTTCCACTTTACTCCGCCCCCATGGTGCCATCTATACTCATTCATTTGATATTCAGAATGCATTGAGGATTAGTCATTTAGGTCCCTTTTGCGCATTCTTCGTACAGTTTGTACAATATTTGCATTTAATCTGATCCATGAATGTTTTGAATTATTTTTGAATTCTAAAAAATTGTTTAGTATTCATTCACCTTGAGGTAGGGTGCATAAGGGTAAGCCGACGTGGAACGGGGGCGCCCAAAAAAGTTACGGCGTCAAACCCCCCGTCGGTAGGTAGGAGTAAGCATGTATAGGGTGAGATAGGGACTCCATAGAGACTGTCCACCCCTTCTACCCTATTGTGCACCTATGGTGTAATGAATGCTTTTTGATATCTAGGGGGCATCAAGGAATAATTAGCTTTCTAAAGGGGGTATATGCTACACACACACCAGTATACATTTCCCCATAGTTAAGAGCAGTTCCCTTGTTAGAGGGATCCCATTTGGTAATGCTCTTTTTTGCTTGTATGCCCCTGTGTGCTCACAGTCACTGGGTGTATTTTAACTAAATTTAGATATTAATAAAGGTTACATTTTATTCTGGTAATTGAGGTTCTTCACTTACAACTTGACCCCAACGACGGATTGTGAGATATATTGAAGAGTGTAAAGTGGGATTTACAGAAATGAATTTGTTTTTGTATCTCCATAATGTGAGAACTGTAACTTTTTTTATTTTTTCCGAATCAGCCATATTAAGGCTTGATCTTTGCAGGCCGATTTGAGATTGTCAGTTACACCACTTTATTTTTACATATGACTTTTTGGTTAATTTGTATTTACTTTGACTACTAGTTTCATGTGTAGCACCCCTGAGGTCTGAGGTGCCACAAAATGTAATCTGTGGAAGCCCAAATCCCGAAATATCTGTGACAGTCAATACACCAGCACCCTCAGGCCACATACATAACCCCAATTCCAGACTGGGAGACTGCCTAGCAACAGGTAAAAGGAATGGGCACTTATTGGCTAATTGCCATCCAATCTGTAGGGAGAGACCCAGCAAGGGGAGGGGCCAGTGGTCAACTGGGAAGTTGGCGGGAGGAAGAGAAGAAGAGAGTTTGAAGTGGAGTGAGGAGAGTTAGGACTGAGAGAGTGAGGAGTGAAGTAAAGAAAGAAAGGTGTAAAGACCAAAAATAAGAACAGGACGCTGTAAAAGAGACAAGGACTGTTGAGTAAGGAACTGGGATTCCAGGAACCGTGAGTTACCTGTGGAAGTATAAGACTCCAGGAACCGCGGGGCACCTGTGGAAGTACGAAACCAAGACTTACAGGACTCAACACAAGGCGGGGTGCAGACCTTAGGACAGCGGGACACTTCATGGTCAACTGTTAAATCTGCTCGGTGAGGGGATCTTCAGGGTCCCTCACCAACCAAAGAGTTTGAAGCATCAGCAGCAAAGTGGGGACCTGTGATCAGGGACAGAAGTCCACCCATTAAATTGTCAAGGCTGCCTGCAATAGGACCAAGACTGAAACGGACGGGCTCCCCAGAAGCTCTAAGCCCGATACAAACAAGTGTGCATGGAGGACAGCTATACCAGATCACAGCTGGCACGGAGAACAAGGGGAGCGGGAACACCTGAAACCGGCACCAGCGGGTCCAGGTACCAAGCCAAAGTAAAAAGGCAAGTTGAAACTGCAATAGCAGTGGGGACTGTTTCCTTCTCGCCTCCGTACACATACACTGACTGTCCCCTACTATAGCTCCCTCATCATCCACTGCTGGGGCCTAGCCCTGCTTGTGGAAGGCCCAAAACACATAAGTTGCATTACTCCACCAGCCCCAGCAGGACCCTGCAGCGGCGGCTTCAATAACCTGGCAGCACAACGCAAGTGGCATAGTCGAAAACTCTTTTATTTTATTTTCTTTTATTTTTCTTCCATTTTTCACTCCTTTTATCGGACCAACTCCCAGGGTCACGGAATCGGGAATCAGATGCAACCATGACTATCCCACTGTGCACCACATGCCCGTGACCGAGTATCCCACTGCCCTGGGGCATCATACATGCATTGCAGTACTGTTGTACTACAGTGCCCCTGGGGGCCGAGCCGCTCGAGGTCCGGGCTCGGGTTGTCGGTGGCTCAGGCGCCTCCGTGCTGGGGGCCACGTCGCTCTGTTAAGGGGAGGCAGTGGGGTGGTGGTGTGGGACAAGGTTCGCAGCCGGGGGCCTTGTTGTCGTTGGACGGGTCGTGACACCACCCATGGGTCGTGGTGACAGGATGCACCACCGCTGCGGCAGGAGTGGAGGGGGCTCCCGGGATCGGTGTTGAGGGCGCAGCCTGGATGTTAGCCCCTCCGTGGGTAGGGGCGGTGTGTCCCGGGGCCCAGTTGAACTGGCGATGATGATGTCGGGGTGCAAGGTGCCGTGCTGCGGTGCAGTGTCATGCCCGGATGGCACTGGTGTACTCACGATTAATTCACACTCAGAGTCACTGGTAAACCAAAGTTCGGGTATGGTCGGGTTCCGCAGCCGGCTGCTTGTGTCCCTTGTGAGGCTGACGGTGGTCCCTTTCCCTTGCACCTCTTGTTTTGACTGTTGGCTCCCCTGCCTGAACAGTCGTAGCCCGCTCCCTGGCGTTTAGCTGCCGGAGGAGCCCTCGGTTGCCCGCAGGCGCTGGCCCGTCGGGTGTTTGGCCCTTGGCGGTGGCTCTCACCCGGTATCGGTAGGCTGTTGCCTTCTTTTGGGACTTTGGGTGAGGATGAACCCGTGAGGTCCAGACTGCAATCAGTTAATTTGCCTACACTCAGTGGCTTCTAAGCTAGGACGGGGTCTGAATACCCGGTTACTGGTGCTCCGATTAGCTGTTGACTCCCCGGTTCAGGGCCGGTGGGCTCCAACCCTGGCCCGGTCCCTACGGTTACGCCGGTCGTTATACCGGTACTCCTGCAGGCGGCCACCACCATCTGCCTGCCTGACGTTTCAAGGGTCCCAGGCTCCTACCCGGGTCCCTGACAGCTCTACTCCTCTACACCTCCTGTCACTGTCACTCTACAACTTAAACTGTTTGTATTTCCTGCCTCAGGACAGTAGTCTCCTCGGTAGGCGTGCCTTTCCACCTGACTCTGCCCACCTGGTGTGCCCTACTTGCCCTGAGGAAGGCATCAGGTCTCCCTTTTGGGTGACTGATGTGTCCTCACAAGGGATGGGGGGGGTGTGGTGTTGGTGGGGTTGTTACCTGTGACCCCTGGGGTCCAGGGCGTCACATACAGTTAGGTCCAGAAATATTTGGACAGTGACACAAGTTTTGTTATTTTAGCTGTTTACAAAAACATGTTCAGAAATACAATTATATATATAATATGGGCTGAAAGTGCACACTCCCAGCTGCAATATGAGAGTTTTCATATCCAAATCGGAGAAAGGGTTTAGGAATCATAGCTCTGTAATGCATAGCCTCCTCTTTTTCAAGGGACCAAAAGTAATTGGACAAGGGACTCTAAGGGCTGCAATTAACTCTGAAGGCATCTCCCTCGTTAACCTGTAATCAATGAAGTAGTTAAAAGGTCTGGGGTTGATTACAGGTGTGTGGTTTTGCATTTGGAAGCTGTTGCTGTGACTAGACAACATGCGGTCTAAGGAACTCTCAATTGAGGTGAAGCAGAACATCCTGAGGCTGAAAAAAAAGAAAAAATCCATCAGAGAGATAGCAGACATGCTTGGAGTAGCAAAATCAACAGTCGGGTACATTCTGAGAAACAAGGAATTGACTGGTGAGCTTGGGAACTCAAAAAGGCCTGGGTGTCCACGGATGACAACAGTGGTGGATGATCGTCGCATACTTTCTTTGGTGAAGAAGAACCTGTTCACAACATCAACTGAAGTCCAGAACACTCTCAGTGAAGTAGGTGTAGCTGTCTCTAAGTCAACAGTAAAGAGAAGACTCCATGAAAGTAAATACAAAGGGTTCACATCTAGATGCAAACCATTCATCAATTCCAAAAATAGACAGGCCAGAGTTAAATTTGCTGAAAAACACCTCATGAAGCCAGCTCAGTTTTGGAAAAGTATTCTATGGACAGATGAGACAAAGATCAACCTGTACCTAGTATGATGGGAAGAAAAAAGTTTGGAGAAGAAAGGGAACGGCACATGATCCAAGGCACACCACATCCTCTGTAAAACATGGTGGAGGCAACGTGATGGCATGGGCATGCATGGCTTTCAATGGCACTGGGTCACTTGTGTTTATTGATGACATAACAGCAGACAAGAGTAGCCGGATGAATTCTGAAGTGTACAGGGATATACTTTCAGCCCAGATTCAGCCAAATGCCGCAAAGTTGATCGGACGGCGCTTCATAGTACAGATGGACAATGACCCCAAGCATACAGCCAAAGCTACCCAGGAGTTCATGAGTGCAAAAAAGTGGAACATTCTGCAATGGCCAAGTCAATCACCAGATCTTAACCCAATTGAGCATGCATTTCACTTGCTCAATTCCAGACTTAAGACGGAAAGACCCACAAACAAGCAAGACCTGAAGGCTGCGGCTGTAAAGGCCTGGCAAAGCATTAAGAAGGAGGAAACCCAGCGTTTGGTGATGTCCATGGGTTCCAGACTTAAGGCAGTGATTGCCTCCAAAGGATTCGCAACAAAATATTGAAAATAAAAATATTTTGTTTGGGTTTGGTTTATTTGTCCAATTACTTTTGACCTCCTAAAATGTGGAGTGTTTGTAAAGAAATGTGTACAATTCCTACAATTTCTATCAGATATTTTTGTTCAAACCTTCAAATTAATCGTTACAATCTGCACTTGAATTCTGTTGTAGAGGTTTCATTTCAAATCCAATGTGGTGGCATGCAGAGCCCAACTCGCGAAAATTGTGTCACTGTCCAAATATTTCTGGACCTAACTGTATACAGCTGTCACCCATGGAATTTTTGGGTACAATTTGGGTACTACTTACTTATTCCATACCATGATTTTAAAATGCCAATGATTAATAAAGCCCCCAATGGCCACCATTTTAATACATATGGTTGTTAAGGGGTTAAATTTTTTACTCTCCCCAGGTCCAGGCCAGCACCTTTGCACCCGGTATCTGTATTATTTGTAGCTCTGAAGAAACTGACAACATAGCAGTCAATCAATAAGTTTACGGACTTTAAGTGATTCATGTGGTGACATTATAATTGTATGTCAATGATTGTACATTCTGAAATTGCTGAACTCCATGACAGTATTAAATCTAATTCACTTTGACCATTGAGACTAAAGGGGGCTTTACATGCAACGACATCGCTAACGAGATGCCGTTGGGGGTCACGGAATTCGTGACGCACATCCGGCCTCGTTAGCGACGTCATTGCGTGTGAAACGCACGAACGACCGTTAACGATCAAAATTACTCACCTAATCGTTGATCGTTCTAATCCCAAATATCATTGCTGTTTCAGGACGCAGGTTGTTCGTCGTTCCTGCGGCAGCATACATCGCTATGTGTGACACCGCAGGAACGAGGAACACCACCGTACCTGCGGCCGCCCGCAATGAGGAAGGAAGGAGATGGGCGGGATGTTCGGTCTGCTCATCTCCGCCCCTCCGCTTCTATTGGGCAGCCGCTTAGTGATGTCGCTGTGACGCGGCATGAACCGCCCCATTAGAAAGCAGGCGGTTTGCCGGACACAGCGATGTCGCTAAACAGGTAAGTCCGTGTGACGGGTCCTAGCGATGTTGTGCGCCACGGGCAACCGACGGGGGCGGGTGCTTTCACCAGCGACATTGCTAGCGATGTCACTTTGTGTAAAGTGACCTTAAGTCACATATGCAATTTAAAAGTGATGTGATAGCCTCATCCCCTTGAGGATGCCGATAAGCAAAACACTTTGTGGAAGCTATGAGCCATAAGTGGTGTTATACAGTACATAGGTCCTAGGGGTGAGATCCACATTCAGTAAGCCTTTATGGTATGACAAATCTAATATATAAATCTGAATGTATGTGTGTGTGTGTGTGTGTGTGTGTGTGTGTGTCCACTAAAAGAATTCGCACTGTCACATCATTTACAATTACGACATTTTGCACAGCCTCCTCATATGACTCAGGGAATGTCATAGACTTGACTTAGGAAAGACTGACTGTCGGCCCTATTTTGCCGTACCAACCAAAACCATTTAACCACCTTTTCGCTTCTCAACCCAAAATAAGACACAGACTGCGTGACATTGGATGTAAAAGGCCACAGCAGCCTCGTTTATTATCACCAAATAATCAATAACATTTTATTCACAAATATATAGTAATAACTCCATAAAACATAACCACCAGCAAAGGAGGGGGGGTAAGTGAAGAGTCCCGTTGTACATGATTGCAACACCAGCTCCACCATGTGCCCTCAGCCGCACCACACCGACTCGAGGACACCCAGCCGAGTGTTGCTCCACCATGTGCCCTCAGCCGCACCACACCGACTCGAGGACACCCAGCACATTAACATGCCCTGCTGTGACCCAGCACAGCAGGGTCCCACGTTAACATGTCCCGCTGTGACCGAGCACAGCAGGGACCCACCAACCATACCATTGCACCACGAGGGGTAACCCGTTCCTTCGTGCTCTTTGTGCAATCCACCGACTTCAAATACCCCCCTCCTTTCCGCCAATTGCTGCGACAAGGTCAATCCTCTTCGTTTCTTCATGTCGATCTCCCGAAATCCTGAAATAGGGCGGGTGGGCGGGACAATTCCGGACGTCTTCAAGGTACTGAATGAGCCTCCCACCTCATAATTCAGCCCTATATATACTCCCCTACTACTGACAACCCCCTGACCAATTACATGGCCCCAAGCCCTTATAACCCCACCTCCCACTTTTCCCGCACAAAATGCCCTACACCTTAACCCCTTGCTAACCCTCAGGCCTAGCATCCCTCCTCAGTCATGTTGCCCTCCCTTGAGCCCCTTCAGGGCAGGCGTCCGGGCTTTTCTTGACTTAGGAAAGACTGACTGTCGGCCCTATTTTGCCGTACCAACCAAAACCATTTAACCACCTTTTCGCTTCTCAACCCAAAATAAGACACAGACTGCGTGACATTGGATGTAAAAGGCCACAGCAGCCTCGTTTATTATCACCAAATAATCAATAACATTTTATTCACAAATATATAGTAATAACTCCATAAAACATAACCACCAGCAAAGGAGGGGGGGTAAGTGAAGAGTCCCGTTGTACATGATTGCAACACCAGCTCCACCATGTGCCCTCAGCCGCACCACACCGACTCGAGGACACCCAGCCGAGTGTTGCTCCACCATGTGCCCTCAGCCGCACCACACCGACTCGAGGACACCCAGCACATTAACATGCCCTGCTGTGACCCAGCACAGCAGGGTCCCACGTTAACATGTCCCGCTGTGACCGAGCACAGCAGGGACCCACCAACCATACCATTGCACCACGAGGGGTAACCCGTTCCTTCGTGCTCTTTGTGCAATCCACCGACTTCAAATACCCCCCTCCTTTCCGCCACAGCGAGCACGTATGACACCTTGTACGTGCGAGCCCCACCACCAAAACCCGACCCGAGTCGACTCCTCGGGTCGAGCAACCAATACTGCAGGACCAATATCAATCGAGCAAAATGACCCCCCAACAAACCTTACGATGCCAACCTGCACCAAACCACCAATACAACAAGGTCAGCCGACCCAAGACCTGCAACTAGCCGACCACATCGTCCGATCCTATTTACCGCCTGCGCGACCAGTCCCCAACGAGCCACCAGAGCCGCCGCCCCCATTTCCACGGAATAGGGGGCAAGCTTGGCCTCGTTGAGACAGCCACACTGCAGGCGCCGCTGAAATTTACACATCCACTGATAATTAAACAAAGCCAACCATTATTGGTGTACCAGTACAACAAGGGCAGCCGCCCCAAGACCAGTAACTAGCGAACCACGCTGTCCGATCCTATGCACCGCCTGCGCGACCAGTCCCCAACGAGCCACCTGAGCCGCCTCCCCACCCACATGGAATAGGGGGTACACTCTGCCTCGTTGAGACCGCAACATTGCAGGCGCCTATGAAAATTGCACAACACCTAATAATTAAGCAAAGCCAACCATAAGTCCTGGAAACCAACGAACCTACACTGGTTCACCAACACTAGCCAATTTCTAAAACGTGTCCGGTAAGACCCACTATGTAGTCATCCCAAATGGGAGCCACTATGAACAACAACGTGACCATGGCACCCAGGTAGGGGGAAATGGACCAAGGCATTCAGGCCCGATGTCACGGATCAAGCCCCTTGACGCCCCAGTGACCCAGTCTCTTCCCCCCACGTGCAGTACCCAAGCGCCGTTGGTCCCATCAACCGAGCGTGATAGCACCGATCTTGTAAAGTCCACCCAGCTCAATAGCAAAACAATCTAACCCGTAATCACTTTGACCCAGAACCGAAGACCGTCAAGCTGAGACCAGATTAAAGAAAAAAAAACCCCAACTGTTTACTCATGTGCCATAACAACCCCGCCATCAAGGCGGTCCCAACACCTAAGTCAAAGTACCATTTCTAACACCACATACTGCTCCATGACCCACAAAAAAAGGGGGGGGGGGAGCCACCCCCCATGCCACATGACCCCAATTAATTGGTGCATCGCCCTGGAACTTGAACCCCCGAAGCACGACATAACATTGCCACCCTCTTACCAAAGAGGAGTGTACTCCGCACCCAATCCCCGCTGAACTGCGGGTTCGACACTACTCACACCATGAGGGAAAAGCACTCCACACTCCCAAAAACAGGAAAACTCAGACACTCACACCACATTATTCCAAAACTCCAGACACCCTAACACCCGGGCCATCCGGCAGAACATAGCACCCACCAGGTGCCCCACGCCTGTCTGCCACTAGGCCTTAAAGCACCGCAAACACCTCCACACGGGGCACTGCCCCGGACGAGTTCCTGGTATATAAATTAAAATGAATGCACCGCACCAGCTTACCCCGCCCTGGCATGACACCCTCTGGACATTAAGGAAGGTATTGTTCTAGTTGCAACCTGCACGCACACTGCTTCAAATACACCTCCCCGCAGCTGCGCCACGCAACGATCCTGTATAGCCATGTAGTGCCAGAGGGGCTACCCCACCGCGGGAGACCAATCACATGTCATTGAAACAACATGCCCCGCCGCATGCTCTATCCAGAAATCCCGACACCTGGAACAACACCCGCCATCAGCACTGGCCCGCTAGATAACCAAACAATTCGCCAACCGGAGACTCCTGTTACCAGTAAATCACACATGGGGTCACCCAACTGAAATGCTACACAGTCCTAGAGCCAACACATTACCCTAGGCCCCACCGTGCGGGGGCACCAGAAAAAGAAGCCACTCCAAAGCAAGCCATGTACCCGCAAGGCAATGCAAGCCCGCTGTCCCAGAAGCAAACCCCAAAACCCATCGTAAGCAAGAACTCCTCCTCATCATATAATTAACCTCTATGAAGCTTCTATCCACAGCTGTAATGAATTGGACCCGATAAGGTCTGCCCAGAACGCAGCCGGCAACCCTAAAAACCACAGTAAGAACCCCCCCGCGCGTATAAAATTTCCTACAACTGCCCCTGTGCAGCCAAGACCCGCAGACTCCCGAACGTACCCCATGTAACTGCAGGTCATGCAAAACCCCAAGCGGCACAGGGACCCACATATTCAATAAACCGAACACACCCCAGAAGCATCATGATGTACATGGGAACATAATAATGACCCGTGTCCTGATTTCCGACATAGGGCCCCACCCAGACAAAGCAAACACGTCGACCTATCAAAACACATGCTAACCGCGAGGACACCCTGAGCATGAAAAACACCTCGGTCTTTCTATGTTGGACCAGGAACAAAAAGACGCACTCAATCATCCCATCCCCAACTACCGGCCAGAACCGCAACCGCGGGCCGCAACCACCAAACATTGCGCAACTATAAAACCCGGCCCCACACAATATCTATGTACCCCAAGAAATTGCCGACACACACTGAAAACCCAAGTGCCGGAAAAGGCAACGAACACCTTCTCCGACCAAGCCTGATAATGCCACACCATTATTATCAGTTTCATAGTTTTTTTTTTTTGTTTTTTTTTAACACCTTAATCCGCCAAAGACTTTCCATTAATCAGCAGCTAACCTGGAGACCAAATCCAGTAAGTGGTCAACTCCAAGACCCCCAGGGAGATAACATCTACCCCTACCATAATGGATAGGTTCCCGAAAGAACAGCCGTCCCAAACATCTTTACCAACTACTGAGCGTCTAACCGCAACAACACATATCGCCCCCCAGTGACCATGATAACCCAGCGTACACACACAACCCCTGTACCGAGGCATATAAAATATAAAACACGCCCTATTGAAAACGGAACCACCCGTCCCAGCACCTCTGACCAACAATAGCACTCACCCACCATTAAACGCGAAAGATTAATCCGCCAAGTGTGCCCCCCCCAAAACGGTTCGCCATGTCAGCAAACTACCATTGAAATGCTTATACAACACTGGGGCGCACCGATAATCCCCTAACCGAAAGACCCCATGACTATTATAGTAAGTCATGAAACCGCCATGAGCATGGCATTCACCACCGCTTTGCCAACATCCGTATCACGACCTGAATTACGCGCAAACCGCCGTGAAGTCACACACCAAATCACACATATAATGCAAGCACCATTACACCAACCAAAGAAAATATGTCGTCACCTGCAAACATACACACTATCATGAAAACACATTATCAGGAAAAACACCCCCGAACACTCATGAAGCGTACAAAAGGCCTACTGTACCACAAAGCAACTACTCCCACAAAATGAACGCTGGCCACAGGGCACCATTCCAAAACCCACTGACAAACACCCTGCCCCCTAGTGCACCCGAAACCATATATATATATATATATATATATATATCAACCCTTTGCCACTCCCCATAATCTAAGCAATAAAACAAGGTTTAAGTGAGCCTTAGTCTTACTAGGCTGACTCCATGGCTTCCCACGGAACAGCCGTCGCATGTCCTCCGCGTCGAGCACCGCCATCTTCTCCACAGGGAGACGCAGGATGCAGCCCTCCGGGGCTGCACCGAAAGCGCCCGGACTAATCAACCATCCGGGGACGCTTGGCAAGGTCACCGGCTCAGAGCCACAACTGGGAGGGGGTGCGCTCCAGCCGCTCAGCCGCCTGTTTGAATCCGTATCCAGAGTTGGATCTGCTACCATAACCGTGCGCAATTGCGCAGGGCACAGCTCCGGAATCTTGCACCAGACGCCGAGGGCACATGACGGCAACGCCGGACCGCGTGACCGCGCCACGGGTCACGCGGACGCGCCACCCAGGTTGTCACACCAAGCCCCCACGCCGTAGCCCACCTACGATGTTGCCCCATCACGTGCCACCGCCGGACTGCTGGCCGGGCCCTACGCGGCCGCGCAGGCCGCACTGTTGGAATCAGAGGTATCACTCACCCCCTCTGCTGGACGACATCTGCCGTGAACCCCTTGATGGCCAGGCCCTGCACAGATGTGCCGGCCGCACTTCCTTGCTGCTGATGGCTCGGTGACGTGTCCAGGAACCGTGGGATCGCGCCATCAGAGGGCCTCGCACCGACGTGCAGGCCGCGCCTCCTGGATGATGCCGGTCACGTGACCACCCAGTAAGCCATGTGGAAGTGACATCGCATGGCACGCAACCGCATCAGCCCCACGTGACCGCGCTGGCCCCACGTGACCGCGCCGGCCCCACGTGACCGCACCGGCCCCACGTGACCGCGCCGGCCTCACGTGACCGCGCCAGCCTCACGTGACCGCGCCGGCCTCACGCGAGCGCAAAGCATCGGGTGAGCCCCGGCGGGTCAGGTGAGCACGGCGGGTCGGGTGAACGCGGCGGGTCGGGTGCGCGCGGCGAGTCGGGTGCGCGCGGCGAGTCGGGTGCGTGCGGCGGGTCGGGTGCGCTAGTCGGGTCGGGTGCGCGCAGCGTGTCACCACTGGCCACTGCGACCTGGGATCCCACACAGGCCCTGCACGGCTGCCCAGGCCGCACTTCCGGTTTCAACGCCCGGTCACATGACCGCACCGCCGGGCCATGTGACCATGACGTCAGGACGCCGGGGCCATGTGACCGCGACGCCGGACCACGTGACCGCGCCCCGGGTCACGTGATCGCGCCGCCCACATCACTATGCCGACCCCGCGCCGCACCACCACAGAAGGAGGCCGGTGACGTCACTCACCGCCCCGCTGCTGCCGAAATCTCCGTCGCTTCCCCCGATGTCCGACGATGCTGCTGCCAGCGCTGAAGGGAGGGTCCCGGAGCCCCATCCGGATCCAACTCCTGCGAGGGCCTTGACCCCCTCCCGGAGGCACCGGGAGCTCGAGCCGCGGTGTCCACTGGAGCCAGCGCTACCCACGCCGCTCCGCCATAGACGACCTCCTTTGGGACAGGAACTTCCTCTCCGGACCGTCCTGGGTACAACGACAATTCCGGACGTCTTCAAGGTACTGAATGAGCCTCCCACCTCATAATTCAGCCCTATATATACTCCCCTACTACTGACAACCCCCTGACCAATTACATGGCCCCAAGCCCTTATAACCCCACCTCCCACTTTTCCCGCACAAAATGCCCTACACCTTAACCCCTTGCTAACCCTCAGGCCTAGCATCCCTCCTCAGTCATGTTGCCCTCCCTTGAGCCCCTTCAGGGCAGGCGTCCGGGCTTTTCTATGTTTTGAGGGGAAAATGTAACCCCCCGTGCTTTACAATTACAATACAAGAAAGAAAGACAGAAAGAGACACATAGAAAGAAAGAAACATACAGAAAGAGACACATACACAGAAAGAGACATAGAGAAAAAGACACACAGAGACACACACAGAAAGAAACACACACAGAAAGAGACACATACACAGAAAGACACAGAGAGAAAGCGACACATACACAGAAAGAGACAGAGAGAAACAGACACGCGCAGAAAGAGACACATACAGAAAGAGACACAGAGAGACACAGAAAGAAAGCAACACATACACAGAAAGAGTCACAAACACAAAAAGATACACACACAGAGATATACACACAGAAAGAGACAGATACACAGAAAGAGATACACACACTGAAAGAAGCACACAAAAAGAGACACACACAGAGACACACACGCACACACAGAAAGGGACACACAGAAAGAAAGACACACATAAACACTCAGAAAAACCCCCACAAAAACAGACACACAAAAAGAGACACACACACACACATCGAAAGAGACACACACCAAAAGAGACACACACACTGAAAGAGACACACACAGAGAGACATACAGAGACACATAGCAAGAGTTACACACAAAGAGACACACACAAAGACACGCAAAATAAGAGACCAACAGACAGAAAGATACACACATAAAGAGACACACAGAGATAGACACAGAAATAAACACACAAAAACAGATAAACACAGAGAAATAGATACACAGAGAGAGAGACACACACAGCAGGAAACACACACAGAGAGACACACACACACAGAAATAGATACACACAGAGCAACACACACAAGCAGAAAGAAACACACACGCAGAAAGAAACACACAGAAAGAAACACACACTAAAAGAGACACACACCAAAAGACACACACACAGAAAAAGACACACACATAAAGACACACACACACAGAGACAGACACACAAAGGGACACACACACACACACACAGAAAGACACACACACACAGAGACAGACACACACACACACAGAAAGAGACACATGCACAGAGAGAGACACACAAAAGGAGACACACAGACAGAAAGAGACACATACACAGAAAGACACACACAAAAAGAGACACACATTCAGAAAATGTTTGGATGTTTAAGGTAATATGTTGGCTGTTTTCACAATTAACCTGGCTATTTATCAGGTGGTCTATAGCAACCAATCACAGCTCTGCTTCTCTTTTGCTACAGGTCATTAATAGGAGCTATGATTTGTTGTCTATAGCAACCAAGGACATTCTTAGTATAAGATAGCTAATGTGTGAGTTAATATTATTTCAGTGGAGAGAGGGATATAGAGAGACAGACAGAGAGAGTCAGAGAGAGAAAGAGAGAGAGAGAGAGAGAGAGAGAAAGCGAAACAGAGACAGAGAGAAAGATAGAGAGGGAGATACAGGGAATGAGGGAGAAAGAGCAAGAGAAGAAGAATGAGAGAGTGGAAGATAGACAGAGAGACACTTAGTTACTATCCCGGGCAATGCCAGGTCCTACAGTTAGTTTACTAATATAATTGCAGTTATAGTTATAGTTATAGTTTACTAATATAATCAGCAGAACTATAAGGATTTGACACCATAATCATATATTTTATTGTTTGTTATAAGAAAGGTAAGAAAAATATGACTATTAAAAGGCAAATATTTCTGATTACTTTCTATAGAAAAATCCCCTAAAATATAGAGGGCGCAAAATCGCCAATTTCCACATCCAAAGCAACTAAGCAAAAGTCAAAAATACATTTTGATTAGTTAACATAAAACTGAAATGATAGTATATTTGTGTTTCCCAGTCACAGACAATTTGCTGAGTGAAACTGCTTTATTGCTTTCCCAACATAACGACTGTACGAACACTGTAAAATAAAGAAAATAAAAATTTGCATTAATATTTAGATTGCATAGCAAAAAAATCAGCAATGTTACTTGGAAAAGGTCTAAAGTAATATAAAGCTGGTCATATTTTTTTTGTTCTCAATGATATGAAATTAAAATATATATATTTTTTTTATTTTCTTTTTTATCTGAGTTGCCTTGGGATATGCTAGTGTTTTTTGTTAAATATTTTTTTTAATTATTATTTTATTTTATTTTTTCCCCATCAGATGCATAATTTTTCATAATGTTCCTGTTCTAACACCATCTTTATAGTACTGAATAGTAAGGTTCGTAAAGACATTATAATGTTATAGTTGAGACCAATAGGGTTAACTCACTACATCCAAAATGTATTTAACTTTCAGTGATATCTTTATATACCCATACACATCAGACCTTACCTCGTGGCTGCAGCAAATATTTTACAATTAAAAAATGCACATTTTTAATATTTTAATAAATATTTTCACATATGTTAGTGATTACCCAATATCTAAAGGAAAGTTGCACTCCATTTCAACCTTACTTGAATAATTTTTAACCTTGATATGTAGTTTGTTACCTACACCTGGACTATTTTTTTATCTGGATCCATAATATATGGTGTTCTTTAACTCCAATATGCTGCTGCCATCACTACTTCTCCTCAGGTATCTGCACAGCTTTATTGGGGTACTGCTTTTTCCTTACTCAGCCCATCAAGATTCTCTTCTCACTTGTGTTGACAGATATTGATGTTGAGAAATTTGTGTTTTTTCCCCTTCTTTTCTCTGAAGGGTCTACATTGGGTTCTCTCACAGAGGTCTTCAGGGTACTGAGAGGAGTATAATGAATCTGAAATGCTGCGTATGTGGTTCTACACCCTTTCTGCATACCCTCACTTGACGGCTACACTCCCTATCTGCACTCTGATACAGTACAGATTGTGGGATCTGCCCTCCTTGAAGGCTTGGATGCTTTCCTTAAATAACATATTGTTATCTTCTGCTCACAGCAAGCTGCTAGTAAAGGATCTCTAAAACTAAAGGGGGCTTTACATGCAGTGATATCGCTAGCGATATCGCTGGTGAAAGCACCCGCCCCCGTTGCAAATCGCTGCCCATGGTGCACAAAATCGTTAGGAGCCGCCACATGGACTTACCTGCCTAGCGACATCGCTGTTGCCGGCGAACCGCCTCCTTTCTAAGGGGGCGGTTTGTGCGGCGTCACAGCTGTGTCACTAAGCGGCCACCCAATAGAAGCGAAGGGGTGGAGATGAGCTGCCGTAACATCCCGCCCACCTCCTTCCTTCCTCATTGCCGGCGGCCGCAGGTAAGCTGTAGTTCATCGTTCCCGAGGTGTCACACGTAGCGATGTGTGCTGCCTCGGGAACGACGAACAACCTCCATCCTGCAACAACCAATGTTTTTTTGAAAATGAATGACGTGTCAACGATCAACGATAAAGTGAGTATTTTTGATCGTTAACGGCAGTTCATTGGTGTCACACGCAACGACGTCGCTAACGATGCCGGATGTGCGTCACGGAAGCCGTGACCCCGGCGATATATCGTTAGATACGTCGTTGCGTGTAACGGGGCCTTAAGGCAAGGAAATGGACAGAGCTGACACAGCCAGAAGCTGTGTGGTGTTAAATGTACTTCAGAAAGAGCAGCATCACTATCTATGTAATGTGGCAAAGCCTATTACAGGGTCAATAGTAGCTTTTAAAATGGCTATATTCAATAGATGGCACCAGAGTTCTTGTCTTCTTCCTCTCTGAAGTAGCTATTTGTTTATTTAATTTTCAAGAAGAATATTGCATGGCTTATAAAGGCCCAGTCACACTAAACAACTTACCAGCGATCCCAACAATGATCCAACCTGATAGGGATCGCTGGTTAGTTGCTAGGAGGTCGCTGGTGAGATGTCACACTAGCGACACTCCAGCGATCCCACCAGCAACCTGACCTGGCAGGGATCGCTGAAGCGTCGCTACACGAGTTCCTGGTGAGCTCACCAGCAACCAGTGACCAGCCCCCGGCCAGCAGCGCCGCGTGGAAGCGATGCTGCACTTGGTAACTAAGGTAAATATCGGGTAATCAACCCGATATTTACCTTGGTTAATAGCGCACACCGCTTAGCGCTGGCTCCCTGCACACCTAGCCACAGTACACATGGGGTTAATTACCCAATGTGTACTGCAGCTACATGTGCAGGGAGCCGCGCACACCGCTTAGCGCTGGCTCCCTGCTCTCCTAGCTACAGTACACATGGGGTTAATTACTCTATGTGTACTGCAGCCATATGTGCAGAGAGCAGGGAGCCGCGCACACCGCTTAGCACTGGCTCCCTGCTCTCCTAGCTACAGTACACATGGGGTTAATTACCCGATGTGTACTGCAGCTACATGTGCACAGAGCAGGAGCCGGCACTGACAGCTGAGAGCGGGGACGCTGGTAACGAAGGTAAATATCGGGTAACCAAGGTAAGGGCTTCTTGGTTACCTGCTGTTTACCGTGGTTACCAGCCTCCGCAGAAGCCGGTTTCTGCTGCCTGCACATTTAGTTGTTGCTCTGTCGCTGTCACACACAGCGATGTGTGCTTCACAGCGGGAGAGCAACAACTAAAAAATGGCCCAGGACATTCAGCAACAACCAACGACCTCACAGCAGGGACCAGGTTGTTGCTAGATGTCACACTAAGCAACATCGCTAGCAAGTTGTGCATCAGCAGCGATGTTGCTAGCGATGTTGCTTAGTGTGACGATACCTTAAGTCTCCTTATGCTATCTTATGCAAGGAGGAATGTCATCCTTTTGTCCCCTTATCAGAGGCCTGAAACACAGGCTGGGGGCGATATGACTGCATCCAATCGCAGACGCGAGGACTGTCTTTGGGAGGAGAAAGCAGTGAATATGGATGAGCAATAATGAGTGGCCCCTGGAAGAAGAAGAATGAGCAGTGTGGAAGTAGTTACAGCCGTATCGGAGACTCGGTAAGTGTGAAGTGCTTGCTCCAAATCTGCTATCCCTTCTACCACCATTTTTACGTGCTGGATTCTGTTACCCATAGACTTATATGGGGACCAGAATCCAGCCAGATATCCGGAATCAATCCTGATAAGGCAGCAAAATAGTTGTCCTTTTTAGAAAGGATGAGATGCAAATATCCCAAAACAAAGTTCTTGGTTTGGCTTCTTATTCAGAGTCATATGGCAAAGCCCTTTAAACCCCTACTGACATGTGAAGCATTACAGAGTGCAACTGTCTCCTTTTTGTTACTATATACTAGCTCCCTGACTTTGATTTGGGCTTGCACGCCGAGCCCACATCCTTCCCGGCATATGATAGCTGATTTAATCAGCCAGTGTGTGTCTTTAACCAGCCGTAAATGGAGCTCTGCCTACGGCTGTTAACCTGTTAAGTGCCAGCGTTAATCACTGACAGCTGCATTTAACACACACTGGCGGGGGCGCATCATTCCATGGGCCCATTGCCATGCCCAAGATGTGATCGCAGGGTGCTGATGGGTTGCCATAAAAGCAGGGCATCTGCTTAAGACCCCTGTACCTGTCATACTCCTGTGAAAGCATTTGTTTAGCTGATGTTCATAGGAGATCATGACTTAAGCTGTACATAGCAGTGCATCAACACTGCTATGTATAGCACAATCGATCAGACGTAAGCAGCTTTGAATCCCCTAAGGGGACTATTAAATACAGTAAAAACAATGTTTTAAAAAATAAAAAACATAAAAGTTCGAATCATCACTCTTTAGCCTCATGAAAAATAAAACAATTAAAAAAATACCGTACATAAAAAACAAACATATATTTGGTATCGCTGTGTTTTTAATGGCACGATCTGTTGCAATATAGGCGTTCAAAACATTGTATCTACCCCAAAATGATAGCAGTAAAAATATCAGCCTGGGGCACACAAAAAAAGGCCTCACACAGGGCCATATCCAAAAAATGGAAAGCATTACAGGTCTCGGAAAATAATGACAAAACCTATATATTTTTTTTTTTTTTTTTGCAAATTTCTGAATTTTTTTCACCACTTAAATGAGTAAAACTATGCATTTCTGGTTTCTACATAATCGTACTGACCTAAGGAATCATAGTGCCAGGTCAGTTGTATCATATAGTGAACATGGTAAATAAAAAAAAACAATACTAAAATTGCAATTTCAATGCACTTGAATTTTTTTTCCCACTTTCCAGAGCATCACAGGATAAAACTGAATAGTGTCAATCAAAAGTCAACTTTGTCCCACAAAATAAACTCTCATGTGGCTATGTGGAAGGAAAAATAAAAAAGTTATGGATGTGGGGAGAAAAGGAGGAAAAAACAAACAATGAAAACTTCTGAAAATTTAAATAAATGCAAAGTGGTGAAGGGGTTAACGGGTGATTCTAAAATGCAGTGGAGCTTAGTGGGATGGGCATGGACTCATGCATTGTAACAAATTTACATTATTTTACACAAGAAATTTGTCTACATATAATGTTTAATGTATGTATGTAATGTATAATGTTCATTTTTTGGTGTACAAGCAGCAAAGGATATGCCTAATTTATTAACAGACGTTGGCACAATAGTTCGACAGACGTTTTTAAATTAACACCAGTCTTTTTACAGTCCCCCTAATGTTTATCATTTTGAGAATGTCACTTTTTAGAAATCCACTTACGCTTTTCCGCCTCTGATTAGCTCAAAGCCTTCATTGATCTTGTCCAAAGACAGTCTTGAAGTCACCAGGGCACCAAGATCAATTTTTCTACTCATAACATCACTTACTAATCCAGGAAAATCAAGACAAGCCTTGTAATCTGCAAACAGAACAAAATCCGTGTTAACTTTGGAAACACTAAGGCGGGCTTTACACGTTGCGACATCGCAATTGCTAGCAATATTGAGCGCGATAGCACCCACCCCCGTCGCACATGCGATATCTGGTGCTTGCTGCCGTAGTGAACATTATCGCTACGGCAGCTCACACGCACATACCTTGTCAGCGACGTCGCTGTGACCGCCGAAATATCCCTCCTTCAAGGGGGAGGTGCGTTCGGCTTCACTGAGACGTCACTAAGCGGCTGGCCAATAGAAGCGGAGGGGCGGAGATGAGCGGGTCGAACATCCCACCCATCTCCTTCCTTCCTCATTGCTGGCAGGACGCAGGTAAGGAGATGTTCGTTGTTCCTGCGGTTTCACACACAGCGATGTGTGGTGCTGCAGGAATGACAAACAACATCGTATCTGTAGCAGTAACGACATTATGGAAATGAACGACGTGACACAGATCAGTGATATTTTTATGCTTTTGCACTCGTTCATCTTCGCACCTAGGATTTACACATTGCGATGTCGCTACCGGATGTGCGTCACTAACGACGTGACCCCGACAATATATCGGTAGCGATGTTGCAACGTGTAAAGCCCGCCTTAGCCTATGTGCGCACTTTGTGTTTTTCAAGCTTTTCCGCAGCGTTTTCAACTGCAGCGTTTTAATGCCAAAATGCATGCGTTTTCATTCTCCAGCAAAGTCAGTGGGCAATTGGGATTTCTTGTGCGCACAATGCTGTTTCAAACACTGCGTTTTGGATGCAGAAATTTTGTCAAAAACTCTGCGTTTAAAGAAGCAGCATGTCAATTGTTTTTGCCATTTCGGCAGCGTTTTGCTAACATTAGAGTCAATGAGAAGTTGCAAAACGCATTCTACACCAAAATCCTAGCGTATTACATGCTTTTTTGATGCAGAAAACATGCGTTTTTAACAAATTAAATGCATGAGATTTTGACATTATATTAAGGGCATAAGTCCCTTTACACACACACATAGTTCGACAATTAAAATTTTGAAAATCAATAATTTAACGTTATTTTAGACATAAATATTAGCACACAGTTATGATTTTTATAAAATCAGATATTTTGTTTATGATTATAATCTTGATATTTGTTATCATTTTTTCTGTTTTTTTCATAGTGTTTGAATGCTTAAACTTTATTTAGCAGTGTACTTCTCTTCAAAACGCATCTGACTTCAAGCAATGAAAAAGCATGTAAATCGCGGTACAAACGTGGTAAAAACGCAAGCGTATTTATAACGTTTTTGTGGTCAAAACCAAATTTAGCAAAGACCATTTCTGCCAGAGGATGCGTTTAGAACTGCAACTACCTCAACGCAAAGTGTGCGCAAAGCCTAAAAGGATTTTCCCACAAAGTTAATTTAAAGTTGAATTTATTTAATAACTATAGTAAGAATAATAATTTCCACAACTGGATGTCTTTAACCCTTTCACCCCCTGGCAATTTTTCATTTTTGATCTTTTCCTCCATTTCTTCTAAGAGCTATGACTTTCATATTTTGCCATCAATATTGCCATATGAGGGCTTGTTTTTTTGCGGTATGAGTTTTTGTTTTAGCATATAGTGTACTGGAAAACGAGAAAAAAATTCTAAGTGCGGTAAAATTGTAACAAAAGTGCAATTGCATCATTGTTTTTGAGGTCTTTTATTTACCATATTCACTATATGGTAAAACTGATATGTCAGTAGTATGCCTCACGTCAGTACAAGTTCGTAGATACCAAACATGTAAAATTTTACTTTTACCTAAGGGGTTTGTCTAAAAAAAGAATAGCGCTTTTGTCGCCATTTTCTGAGACTCATAGCGTTCTCATTTTACGGGATCTGGGAATCAGTGATGGCTTATTTTTTTCGTCTAGAGTTGACTTTTTTTATGATACCATTTTTGTGCAGATGCTATGTTTTGATTGCCTGTTATTGCATTTTAAATAAGTTTTGCAACAACCAAAAAATGTAATTTCGGCTTTTGTAATTTTTTTTTTTGCTCCACGTCATGTACTTGTCAGATTAATTGATTTTATATTTTGATAGATCGGGATGTCTGAACGTGGTGATACCAAATATGTGTATATATTTAAATTTTTTAACTTTTATTTTCAATGGGGGGTGATTTGAACTTTTAGGTTTTCTTATTTTTTTTTTACATTTTTTATTTATTTTACCAGTCCCAACAGGGGATTTTATGGATCAGTAGTCTGATCATGTGTGCATTTCTGTTGATCAGAGCTGCAGAGCTCTGATCAGCAAAACTGCACTGTTCTTTTAAGAGCTACTGCTCTGTCGGCTCTTACAGGAACTATGTCATGATAGCAACAGGGGTCGTCACATTACCCGTTGCTACCATGGCAACCATCGGCTCCCCTGATCACATCACAGGGCCTCCGATTGTGGGGGGAGCTGTGTGATCCTACCTCGGCCATTTAAATTGCACTGTCACATTTTGACAGCGTGATCTAAGTGGCAAGCAAGCACGGGTGGATCGCGGATCCTACCGTGCCTGTTAGCTCCATATGTCTGCTTTTCAAATCAGAAGATTGTGCAGGGATCACCGCCAGCTCACCGTGACATGACCAAGGAAGTACTGGAACGTCCTTGGTCTGAAAGGGGTTAACCCCTTCACCACCAACACTTTTTAATTATTTTTTTTCCCTCTCCTTCCTCCAAGAGCCATAACTTTTTTATTTTTCCATTAATATTGCCCTATGAATGCTTTTTTGTGGGAAGAGTTGTACTTTTGAATGAAACCATTAGTTTTACCATATAGAACAGGAAAAAAAATCCAAGTCTGGTGAAATTGCAATAAAAGTGCAGTTACATGATTGTTTTTGGGGTCTTTAATTTACTGTGTTTACTATATGATAAAAACTGATGTGTCCGTAGCATGCCTCACATTGGTACAACTTCATAAACACCAAACATATATACTATTACTTTTATCTAAAGAGTGAAAAAAATTCAAACGTTTTTCCCAAAAAATAATTGCACTTTTGTAGCCATTTTCAAAGATTCGTAGCGTTCTCAATTTTCGGGATCTGTGCTCAGTGAGGGCATATTTTTTGTGTCTTGATTTCGCGTTTTAGTTATATCATTTTTGCATACAGTTAGGTCCAGAAATATTTGGACAGTGACTCAAGTTTTGTTATTTTAGCTGTTTACAAAAACATCTTCAGAAATACAATTATATATATAATATGGGCTGAAAGTGCACACTCCCAGCTGCAATATGAGAGTTTTCACATCCAAATCGGAGAAAGGGTTTAGGAATCATAGCTCTGTAATGCATAGCCTCCTCTTTTTCAAGGGACCGAAAGTAATTGGACAAGGGACTCTAAGGGCTGCAATTAACTCTGAAGGCGTCTCCCTCGTTAACCTGTAATCAATGAAGTAGTTAAAAGGTCTGGGGTTGATTACAGGTGTGTGGTTTTGCATTTGGAAGTTGTTGCTGTGACCAGACAACATGCGGTCTAAGGAACTCTCAATTGAGGTGAAGCAGAACATCCTGAGGCTGAAAAAAAAGAAAAAATCCATCAGAGAGATAGCAGACATGCTTGGAGTAGCAAAATCAACAGTCGAGTACATTCTGAGAAAAAGGAATTGACTGGTGAGCTTGGGAACTCAAAAAGGCCTGGGCGTCCACGGATGACAACAGTGGTGGATGATCGCCGCATACTTTCTTTGGTGAAGAAGAACCCGTTCACAACATCAACTGAAGTCCAGAACACTCTCAGTGAAGTAGGTGTATCTGTCTCTAAGTCAACAGTAAAGAGAAGACTCCATGAAAGTAAATACAAAGGGTTCACATCTAGATGCAAACCATTCATCAATTCCAAAAATAGACAGGCCAGAGTTAAATTTGCTGAAAAACACCTCATGAAGCCAGCTCAGTTCTGGAAAAGTATTCTATGGACAGATGAGACAAAGATCAATCTGTACCAGAATGATGGGAAGAAAAAAGTTTGGAGAAGAAAGGGAACGGCACATGATCCAAGGCACACCACATCCTCTGTAAAACATGGTGGAGGCAACGTGATGGCATGGGCATGCATGGCTTTCAATGGCACTGGGTCACTTGTGTTTATTGATGACATAACAGCAGACAAGATTAGCCGGATGAATTCTGAAGTGTACCGGGATATACTTTCAGCCCAGATTCAGCCAAATGCCGCAAAGTTGATCGGACGGCGCTTCATAGTACAGATGGACAATGACCCCAAGCATACAGCCAAAGCTACCCAGGAGTTCATGAGTGCAAAAAAGTGGAACATTCTGCAATGGCCAAGTCAATCACCAGATCTTAACCCAATTGAGCATGCATTTCACTTGCTCAAATCCAGACTTAAGACGGAAAGACCCACAAACAAGCAAGACCTGAAGGCTGCGGCTGTAAAGGCCTGGCAAAGCATTAAGAAGGAGGAAACCCAGCGTTCCAGACTTAAGGCAGTGATTGCCTCCAAAGGATTCGCAATAAAATATTGAAAATAAAAATATTTTGTTTGGGTTTGGTTTATTTGTCCAATTACTTTTGACCTCCTAAAATGTGGAGTGTTTGTAAAGAAATGTGTACAATTCCTACAATTTCTATCAGATATTTTTGTTCAAACCTTCAAATTAAACGTTATAATCTGCACTTGAATTCTGTTGTAGAGATTTCATTTCAAATCCAATGTGGTGGCATGCAGAGCCCAACTCGCGAAAATTGTGTCACTGTCCAAATATTTCTGGACCTAACTGTAGATTCAATGTTTTGATTGCCTGTTATTGCATTTTATTTCCCAGACTAGCATTGCAGCTATACGTCTCCTCACTATTGGCATGCCAGATTGGTGTGTCAGTCTCTGCAAGGAGAAAAGTTTTCTCCTTAGACCCCATCTTAGCTTCTCATACAGCCAGATCAGATCTCATACTTTGCACTGATGAGGGGCAATCACCCCGAAACACCATGTCTGAAAATTTAGGTTCTGATCTGGCATAATTCCTAAGTCATATGAAAAAGCTCACGTTTGACTTTTAGGATTGCTACTTCCAATAGGTGGCACTACAGTTTGTCCATTTCCTGTATAGTCACACACGGCAATAGCAGTACATAACAGTGGCACATGTATAAGATTATTTCAGCACAGGAACATTATTTTAAAACACATCCAATTATGGAATTATTATTATTATTATTATTATTATTATTATTATTATTATTCCGAAATATATTGACTAAAATGAATTTTGTTCATGGGGAAACCCCTTTAACAATAAAAATGATGTTAAAATAGGTAGCCAAGTAGCATTTACCATATTGTTAGATATCACTTAAATTTTACATTTCTAGGACTCACCTCCCAAGAAGGCTCCTTGCAGAGAGCGTCCAGTTAGGAGATACATCACATCAAGACATAGTCTATCTGTGAAAATGGGAACACCAATGATATTGGCAGATCCATAGGCATAATTAGTGGACTTAATCATGGATTCCTATAAGTAAAAATATCAATAAAATAATTTAGTGATGCATATTCAAGTCCAAGGTATCCAGGAACTTTAAAGAATGGATGGCAAGCTACAGTGCATGTTAAAGTGGTTAGTTCATTTTTACCAGTATTCTGCCAGTACTATAGCCACTAGAACTTTCTTTTCCTCACATTCTAGAATGCATTTTCCAATGGTTTGTCTGCCTTGCACTAAACGTTTTTCTTCTTGTTATGTTTGTATGTAGTTTGACAGAAAGATGATCAGGAGAAGAGAAAGAAAAACATTCCTCCATCTCCTCCAATCTGTCCCTGCGACTCTGCTGCCAGAGACAGATTACACTGGTCAACAAACTGTGGACAGAATGTAAGACAGACGGATAACAGTTAAAGACCAGTTGTTGAGTGATTTTTATGGCTAATAATTTCATTTTCTGAAAATGTGGACGTTTTGTTAGTTATTTCACTGGATGAGCCTATGTCTGATGAGTCTTGGTATGAGTTTTTGCTTACTTAGAATCATAGAATGGTAGCGTTGGAAGAGACCTCTTGGTGTCAATGGCTCCCCATCATGGAATGAAGAGCTCTATATACTCAAAATGAAATCTTTATGTATTGTGATAAGGTAGATGGAAGAAGATAACCGCCACTACCACATGGCATTATTTAGTCTAGTTTCTGTTAAATGCTGTTTCCAACAGATGTATAGTTATTACTTACAAAGTCCAGCATGATAATGTAATTTAAAGGCCCTGTCACACACAGAGATAAATCTGCAGCAGATCTGTGGTTGCAGTGAAATTGTGGACAATCAGTGCCAGGTTTGTGGCTGTGTACAAATGGAACAATATGTCCATGATTTCACTGCAACCAGGCTCGGTCTGGCCCGTCGGGGTACCGGGGAATCCCCCGGTAGGCCCCGGGCCCTCAGTGGGCCCATGTGCCTTACATAGCACGGGGCAGTGATAGCGCCGTGGTGCCGCCGGTTTTTCGGGGCCGGCGGTATGTGCGGGCAGACTGTGCAGGGCCCCCCACGCTGTTATGGACCCCCCCTCCCACGTTCTGAGGGCCCCCCCAGTCTTTTAATCACATTATTATCACTGTAGTTTGTGCGGCTGCAGAAGGACCTGTGGTGACATCACAGTCATGTGATATCACAGTATGTCCTGCACTGCGGAAGTCCCAGACCGTGCCGCTATTCAAATGTACGCACCTCTTTCAGACGCGCGTACATGTGAACAGTGCGGCCGGTGACAGGACTGAGGCGGAGGAGGTGCTCAGCCCCGCAGCGACACAGCGTCCGCCATCACACTGCGCCGGAGCAGCAGAGGAGAGGACGCACAGCGCTGCAGGTAAGCGCTCAGCAGCCGAAGAAAAAAAAAAAAAAGTATCTTCTCACCTCTCGTCCTCGTTCCCCGCGCTATCCAGCTGCTCCTTGCAGACCGCAGGACACAGCTCCGGCTGTGTGCTCCCGGGTACATCCAATGGCTGCAGGACCTGGCGCTGATCATCTACCTGATGCAGTCACCTGACGCATCAGCTGATCGTAAGTCTCGAGGTGACGCCGGCTTAAACGATCAGCTGATGCCGTCAGGAGACTTCATCAGATGATTAGCGGCAGATCCTGCAGTGATCGGATGTGTGTATATTTTTTCTTTTTCTCACTGATGCATCAGCTGCTTGTATAACCAGCTTTTATACAATCAGCTGCTGTGTCGTGTGATTCAGGGCGTTGAACCTGACACATCATCTGATCGCTTTGCCTTCCAGCAAACCGATCAGATGATATTGGATCCGGATTGGACGGCGCGGGACCCTTGACTCAGGATTACTGTGGAGGGGGGTTCTTTATTTCATTAAAGATGGAGTCACTAATTGTGTTGTGTTTTATTTCTAATAAAAATATTTTTCTGTGTTGTGTTTTTTTTTTATCTTTACTAGATATTCATGGTGACCATGTCTAATATTGGCGTGACACCATGAATTACGGGCTTAGGGCCAGCTGATAATATACAGCTAGCCCTAACCCCATTATTACCCAGCGAGACACCCGGCATCAGGGCAGCTGGAAGAGTTGGATACAGCGCCAGAAGATGGCGCTTCTATGAAAGCGCCATTTTCTGGGGTGGCTGCGGACTGCAATTCGCAGTGGGGCTGCCCAGAAAGCTTGGGCACTTTGCACTGCGGATTGTAATCCCCAGCTGCCTAGTTGTACCTGGCTGGACTCAAAAATTGGGCGAAGCCCACGTCATTTTTTTTTTTTAATTTCATGAAATTCATGAAATTAAAAAAAAAAAAGGACTTCCCTATATTTTTGGTTCCCAGCCGGGTACAAATAGGCAGCTGAGGGTTGGGGGCAGCCCGCAGCTGCCTGCTGCACCTGGCTAGCATACAAAAATATGGCGAAGCCCACGTCATTTTTTTAGGGGCAAAAAACTCCTGCATACAGTCCTGGATGGAGTATGCTGAGCCTTGTAGTTCTGCAGCTGCTGTCTGCTCTCCTGCATACACTAGTGGAGAATGAAGAACATATTGAAGAAGAAATTACATCAGACCTTTTTTTCTTTTTTTTTTCTTCAACAATCTTTAATGGCATTGTTCACTGATTAAAAACGCAATGAGCAAAAACGCACCAAAACATAGCGTCAAAAAAATGCAGTGTGTGAACTTAAGCTAACGTGTGTGTGTGTGTGAACAACGGCATAATAGGGGACAGGAAGAGGACTGGAATGAGAATTTTACTAAAGGATGGGGGACCCATTCATACACTGCACAAGGATGGGGGGGGCCATTCACACACTGCACAAGGATAAGGGAGGCCCCATTCACACACTGCACAAGGATGGGGGTCCCATTCACACACTGCACAGGGATGGGGGTCCCATTCACACACTGCACAGGGATGGGGGGGGCCCATTCATGCACTGCACAAGGATGGGAGGCCCATTCATACACTGCACAAGGATGGGGGGGACCATTGCTACACTGCACAAGGATGGGGGTTGACCGTTGCTACACCGCACAAGGATGGGGGGACCATTCATACACTGCACAAGGATGGGGGGACCATTGCTACACTGCACAAGGATGGGGGTTGACCGTTGCTATACTGCACAAGGATGGGGGGACCATTGCTACACTGCCCAAGGATGGGGGGGGGTTGGTACACGGCACAAGGATGGGGGGGCCCATTATCTATATACAGATCTCCTGTTTATAAAGTCATCTGTGATCACTGTATTACCTGTACACTGACACTATATACAGAGCTCCTGTGTATAATGGCACTGATGGTAATATTAATGTTATTAGTATTGTGGTTTTTATTCATGATCATTTATTGTAGTATTCGTCACTGTGTAGTAGTAATATGTGGTCTTGTCATGGTTTGGTGGTATTTGTCTCTTGTATGTAGTATTATTTGGTAGTCTGGTCATAGTGTCGTGGTATTTCTCCCTTGTATTTGGTAATATTTGGTTACTATGTGGTCTAATTATGGTGTGTCGGTATTACCCTCTTGTATGTGGTTGTGTTTGATCACTATGTATTGGTAATATGTTATCTGGTCATGGTGTGGCGGTATTACTCTCTTGTATGCGGTGGTGTTTGATCACTATGTATTGGTAATATGTTATCTGGTCACTATGTGGTGGTAATATGTTGTCTGGTCACGGTGTGGCGGTATTTCCCCCTTATATGTGATATTATTGGTCTTGGTATATTGGATTGTGTTGTGTCTGGAGGTCACTTTTTCTCTCTATCAATGTGGGGAAGATTCTTTATTTCCAATAGTTTAAATATTTGAATGTTTAATCCTTCGCTGTCGTGTGATTATTACACTGCAGCAAATATGCACTTACAGAGGTTCTCCAGTGAAAACAAGTAATCTCCTTTACTAAGGCCACATGCACACAGTATTTGGTGAGTTTTTTACCTCAGTATTTGAAGCCAAAACCAGGAATTGTAGATCAGTAAAATGAGAGGAAAAGTATAATAGAAAGACGGGCACCGCTTCTGCATTTTTCACCTACTACTGATTTTGGCTACAAATGCTGATGTAAGATACTGACCAAATACTGAAAATGTGAACGTGGCCTAAGTATGTGATAACTTATTCATCAGTGGTGGTCGGATTGCTGGGACCCGAACTGATCAGCAAAATGTGCAACTTTTATCCCCATTACACTGGAGCTCATGTCTGACCCGACCCCTGATCCATTCATTCCCTCAGTGGCTGTGAGCGCTGTGCTTGATTTTATCTGACTGCTCCACAGAGGATGAATGGAGCTGCGGTCACACATCCCACCCCACAGAGGATGAATGGAGCTGCGGTCACACATCCCACACCACAGAGGATAACTGGAGCTGCGGTCACACATCCCACGCCACAGAGGATGACTGGAGCTGCGGTCACACATCCCACCCCACAGTGGATGGATGGAGCTGCGGCCACACATCCCACCTGCTGCCAGTGCAGTGTATAATGGGCATATAAGTGTCCTGTCAGGGATAAAAGTTCCCCAATCTTCCAGTCGGTGCGGTTTCCACTGGTCTGGTTCCATCAATCAATAAGTTATCACCAACCTACCCTGTGGATCGGTGATAACTTGTCACCAAAGATCCCATTACTGCAAACTACTGTAATTGTACAGAGTTATTGTGTGTGCACAGGAGATGTGCAGGAGCTGCCTGTGCTTTACAGTCAGCGCTAAACTATAACGGGCATAGCAGCTAATAGATATTTGCATGTAGCTGTAGGGTGGTGGGCCCCTAGAGTTATTTCCCCTGGTAGGCCCCAGACACCCCAGTCTGACTGCAACCACAGATCTGCCAAAGATTTATCTCTGTGTGTGACAGGGCCTTTAATGGATAAGTATAACATGTGTATGTATGATAATATTTGTTGAACAATTGCCCTACACTTGTATATTTTTTTTGTAAATGACTACTTTATAACAGTTTACATCTTTATAACAAGTAATTTTTTTTTTAATTGTGTAATAAAATTAATCTAAAGTATTTAAATGCAATATATTATTAGAAAATGACCTGTTTAAATTAGGTTTTTATGTTAAAGGGGCTGTCCAGGACTTTTACATTGATAACCTATCTTTAGGATAAGTCCTCAATGTCTGATCGGTGTGGGTGTGACACCCTGCACCCTTGCTGATCAGGAGCTGCCGCCAACTGGAACAACTCAGTTGTGGAGCTGCACAGCACAGCTCCATCGACAGAATAATGCCTGCGGCCAGGTAATGCACATCAGCCCCCAATTGATTTAAATAGGGAGAGGATATGTTGTACCCAGTTAAAGCTGTGCTGTGCAGCTCCGAAACTGAGTAGATCCGAACGGCGGCAACACCGGGAACAGCTGATCAGTGGGGATGCCAGGTGTCACATACCCACCGATCAGACATTGATGTCCTATGCTAAGAATATGTTAAATGTTAAAGTTCTGAAAAACCCCATTAAATGTTTTAAAAAATGGGTTTTTTAAAATGTTTGTTGATATTTTTTTTTTAGTTTTTTTTTTTCATATCTCGAGCTGTGTTGAAAAATAAATCTTACAATTTTCACACTGGCTTCTGGGATTATTCTAAATTCTTACTTCCTATTCTTTCTGACAATCCACAGGTTTAGTAGTAGCACTAGATTAACTCAGACCTTATTCTAATGTATTGAAGCCTTTAAAGGGAATTTGTCAGCAGATTTTTGCTACCTCATCTGAGAGCAGCATGAAGAAGGCAAAGAGACCCTGAATCAAATTATGTATCACTTGGTTTACTGGGTGTAGTGGTTTTAATCAGAGGAAGCTAACCCCACTCACACCAGGTTCTCTATGTACAATATCTATAGGCAGTGCGATGCTTATTATAGGAGTGAATGTATTGGTCTACCAAGCACTTGCTGCTTTAGTCTGAGCAATAATATTCTCCTTTTGTTAAAACAATCATTGCAAGTAAACATCACCACAAACCTCTATAAGGGGTACACTGCTACAGCATGCTTTCCTCAAATTACATTAAACAATTCTGTTATCATGATATTGTAGGACCAGGTAATAGGCAGAGGCACCAAAAATGCCAAGCTGAGGATACCTGATGCAGAAGAGAAGATTGGCTGTCATGAAGGACTGGATGGGACATCAGACCATGGCACATCCACTTCCACTCATTGGTTTGTGGTATGATTGTTGCTTGGGGTGTGAGAGGTACTGGGTTTGAATCCCAGGCAGAGCTCATGGACTCTGACAGCCTGTGAGGCTGCATCCAATGCTTTATTCGATGACCCTAGAGGTCCCTTCCAACTCTACCATTCTATGATTCTACTAAACATATAGCTGGAATGATTTAGGAAAACCTACACTTGCAGGGAGCTGGACCCAATGGCCCTTGAGGTCCCTTCCAACTCTACCATTCTATGAACAGAAATGGATTTGATTATCTGTAATAGCCAGTAATATTGCCATCAGTAATGAAAATGTCCACTATACTTATCTTTCATCCTAACTTGGATTCTATTTAAAGGCATGGTCACATTACAAACAGATAAAGGACTAGATATGTAAATAAACATGACTGCCATTATATGTAGAGATTGAGAGCAACTTTACAACCAAGTACTGAGAGCTAACAAAGTGGGTCTTGATGTAGGTTCCCCTTCTCTGATGTCTGTAGATGCTAATTGGACATATGTAAAGTGGTTATTGCATCAAGATCAAAGCTACTAACCAGTCATCGGCTCAAACCTACAATATAAGCTAATGCCTAATGGTTATGAATAACTTATATATACACTCTAAAAACATTATTGTAAGGAAAGATCTACCAATATCCGATATACCAATAATTATCTATGCCCTGAATGTAAAATTGTAAACTGCTCGTTGCTAAAACTTTAATATATTTATATAAAGCAAATGTTACCATCACATCAACTTTGCCAATACATTCAAAGCCATAATCAGCTCCTCCATTGGTCATCTCTGTAATGATTTGATCGATAGGTTTCTTACAATCTTTTGGGTTCACGCAATCGGTACATCCCAACTCTTTAGCTTTGGGGAACTTATCTGGATTGATGTCAACTCCAATAATCTTTGTGGCACCAGAAATTTTGCAGGCCATGACAGCAGACATGCCTATTCCACCCAGACCAAATATCACACATGACGTTCCTGGCTTCACCTATCAAAAAAAAAAGGAAGAAGATCAACCCAATTCACTTAGCAGGCACCTTACAATGAGAGTAGTCGGTCAGGAAAAAACAGCAGATAAAATTACTTTTAAATTTTTGCCTATTTTTTCCAATTTTCACACACAATTTTAGCATGCATAGCTTTGCCCCTAGTGTGCTGATTTGCTGCAGTCTGACAACATTAAAAAAGATAATATTTTATCATGTCAGCTCTAGGTTTAATTACGCTCCAGTATTATACATGACTTACTTTTGCAGTGTTCATAACTGTCCCAAAACCTGTAGAAAAGCCACAGCCGATCAGGCACACTTGGTCCAGAGGGGCATCTTTGTCAATTCGACAAATGGCAAATTCATCCACAACAGTATATTCACTAAATGTACTTGTGGTCATGAAGTGGTGGATCATTTTCCCCTTGATAGAAAATCGGGAGGTTTTGTCAAGCATGAATCCAACATTTTTTCCAACACTAAAAATAAATACAAATTATTATATTGTTAAAACACATTATAAAGATATGTTAAGTAAAAATGCAGTTATTTTACATTGATTACTTTCCACAAACATATTCCATGATGCGTTAGATTGTCGTTGCTCACATCAGCCTCTCACACAACTAAGGACAATTTCATAATTTGCCAAATAATACATCAGTATGCTTCTTATGTATGAAAAGCAATGCGTACAATATTACATGGGATATCTGGTCGCAAAATATTGATGACCTATGGAAAATAGAAACTGATCAATGGTGGTGTTGGGTGTTGGACCTCTACCGATCTTATACTGGTGACCTATCCTTGGCAGTCCGGCAGTTGGTACCCCCATAGAGCAGACGTGGTTTTGATATTGATGAGTGGCACTAAAATGCTCGGCTGCTCGGTACCTGTAACGAGCAGTCACACACTCGGACAGTTCGACTCATGTACTGGGTATAATAGAAGTCAATGAGTAATGCAAGCATTTTTTCAGTAGAACTTCCAGAAAAATGCTTACATTTCCCATTGACTTCTGTTAAACTTGGTACATGAGTCGAGCCGTCCGAGTGTCCAACTGCTCATAATGAGAATCGAGCTCCAGAGCATTTTAGTGCCTGTACATCACTAGCTTTTGACAGTGTTTATGGCCAATCAGATGACTAAGTAATATGGATCTATCTGCTACACTGCAAATAATATAATAGGTGAAAAATATTTTATAGAGAAAATAACATACTCATTTTTTTCACAGAAGTTGCTGTTTTCATGCAGGCAGGCTTTACACTTCATACACATTGGACTGCACAACAGGATAACATGATCTCCTGTAAAAATGATAGTTATAATATACTGTAGTTATTAATATGGTAACAACAATGACTTGTGAGTTCTACACAATTGACAAACTATATTTTCATGACAGTAAACTTAAGGCTATGTGCGCATGTTGCCTTTTTTGTGACCACACAGATGTACAGCGTTTAAGTGCGTTTTCGCACGAAAATGCAAAAAAAAAAAACACACCCGCAGTAAAAGACGCATAAAAAATGCATGCGTTTTTGCGCATTTTACTGCTTTTTTTGCAGCGTTTTTGTTGCGTTTTTTTCCAATGCATTGCATGGGTGAAAAACGCTGGCAAAAACGCAGAAATAATTGACATGTTGCATGTTTGTGGTCACCACAAAAACGCACCTAAAACAAAACTGCACTGTGCGGACAGCAAAAATGAAAACTCATAGGCTTTGCTAGGGAAGGAAAGTCATGCAGTTTTAAGACCAAAAACGCACCCGAAAAACATGCAAACATGCAGCGAAAAACGCACCGTGTATACATAGCCTAAAGGTGTGATAGGCTGCAGAATTCCCCAACAACTATGTTAGGAAACAGGGTTTATATTTATTCCTCGATGGATGTCACTTACTACTTTGGGATCAATACTGAAATACAGAAGCCATTTATCAATTTCTTGATGTGTTTCTGTATTAAGGTAAGAAATTAGTTACAGAGTGACTAAAATACATCCTAATGTACAAATGCCCAGCTCACCGAGAAAATAATATATGTGGGGACTTGTATGTTTAGGAAGAATTACAGACCTTTGTAAGGCTATGTGCACACGTTGCTTTGTTATGTGCTGCTTTTCAGCACACAAAAAAAGCATGTTATGGCAGGAAAAATGCAGCAGAAAAAACATGCATTTTTTATTGTGTTTGCAAGTTTTTTCACATGCTTTCTTCCTTGCTTTTTTTTTTTTTTTCTAGTCTTGGCAATTGCGGGGTTCAGGCACTGTACCGCACGAACACAACCAGGTCTCCGGATCATGTTACAGCCGGGACCCGGCTTTCAGTGACCGGAGCGATCCCTGCTCTGCTTTCGGCAATTTAACCCCCTAAATGCTGCAATCAGTGTGAACGCAGCATTCAGGAGGCAGGGAGAGGAATCGCTTACCTCTCCCTGCAATCAGGTCCCTGTAATGCGATCACAGGGACCCGATCACGGCCATGGTAACCCTGGGTTGTCACCATGACAACCCCAGGTTACTGACCTATGGAGAGCCTCACACACCATGCTGTATGCATGGAGTGTGAGACAAAGTGCTGCAATATAATCCGCTGTAGTGATAAAGTATTGCAGAGGATTATAGAAATGCAGAAACAAGTGACATGCTGCTTCTTTTTTAGCAACAAAATCTGCAAGAAAAAAAGAAGCAGCAGGTGCACAGCAAGTCACGATTCTCATGGACTTTGCTGGGATGCTTTTTCCTTGCTTTTATTGATTAAAAAAAAAACCAAGGAAGAACACATGAAAAAACGCAAAAAAAAAAAAAATATGTGGGCACACAGCCTAACCATTGTAAAAGTTACCTGGCTTAACTTTGATTACTCCTTTCCCAACACTCTCAACAATTCCAGCGCCTTCATGTCCCAAAATGACAGGGAAATTTAAACTAGCCATTCCACCACTCAAGGCATGCTCATCAGTATGGCAAATTCCACTTGCAACAACCTGTAATAGAAACAGTTTAGTTGGCATGATGGATATAGTTATTTTTCACAATTTACCAGTAGCATGGTCCTCTGGATCACTAGTTATACATACTATTGTGCACCAACGATACCTGGAATGTCATAGAAAGGCTGGAAATTGATACCAACCTGGGCACCACATGACTAGTAGTTGTCACTGCTAAAAACAATACAAGTGCACTTGGACCAGGATGGCAAAAAGGGCATGTTCACATGGTCAGGGTTTAAACTAGTTAAGTCTGCATAGATTTTAAGTAGTGACGATTTAATAGATTTAAAGGACCCTTGACCATTGATGATGTTGGGAGCCCTACAAACCGCTTACTACTTGCCAGAATCCTTGGTGCCTCTGATCTGTATGCCTGACATAATATTATCGCTGAAGCATGATTACACATGGAATTACTCAAGGCTCACTAAAAAGTAGAGGAGGTTTCCATGACTCTTGTCTAGTAGTCAAGTACTGTAGCTGTGTCTACAGGGTCCTGGGAGTAGAGTAGGTCTTCTCTAGCTTAAAAGAAAATCCCCAAGACAAATCTGCTGAACTCTGATTTAGGAAATGAAGAGACATGGAATTTGGGCAAATTCTGAAGATGTTGCACATTTCTTAATCAGCTGTGCTTTAATCATTCCACGACAATTTTTATAGAGCACAAAATGCCACATTCATATACATTAGAAATGGAATGCTTCTGGGGTCACAGAAAGCTAAATCCTGCTAGAATCTACAACATGTGACCATGGCCTAACAGATCACTGGCACTATAGTGAAAAATTAAACTATACCCCATCATAATGCTATAATGGTTTCAGCATATGTTTAGAATTCAAGAAAATGTATTTGATTGATGTTTAACAATGACATTTAAATGGAATCTGTCAGTTGGATCTGTCGCGGGCGGGGAGGAGGGTGTCAGCACACCGCGCTCACCCCTTCTGCTCGGGTCCGGCAGCTGCTCAGTGGTGGCTCGAGCTGTGGGCCGGATCCCGGGGTTTCTCGAGCGACACTCCTCGCCCGTGAGTGAAAGGGGGTTTGTTGGGTGTGGGGATTGTTATAGTTCGTGACGCCACCCACGGTTGTGGTGATTGCACCACCGCTGCTCAGTATGGGGGTCCCGGGGATGGTGATGCGGAGCAGCCAGGTGTTGTGTTGCCCCTCCGTGGGTAGGGGTTGGTGATCCCGGGGCCCAGTGATGAGATGTAAGGTGTAGGGCCCGGTGGGCGCAGGGACGCGGGGGCAGCTCTGTGCCTTGCGGCACTGTGGTACTCACTCAGCCTGAGACGTGGACACAGTTTGTACGGTAAACCAAACGGCTGGTAGGACGGTCCCACAGATGGCTGCACCTGCACTCCCGGTAGGTGACGGCGATGTCCCTCTTCCTTGCACCTATGGTTGACTTGTGGTAGCGGTGGATTCCCTCCGGTTACCCGCTCCCCGGCTGCAATCTGGGCCGGAGGAGCTCTACACTTTGCCCGCAGGCGCTGGCCCTGAGAAACTGGTGCCGTGGCGGTGGCGGTGTCTCTCCGGTTCAGGTTGGGCTGTTGCCTTCAATCGGGACTTGGTTGTTGGGGGATCTGCGTCCCCGTCACTGACGGATTCGGCAAATTTGGCGACTCCTAGCCTTGCCGGGGTCCGAGAGGCCCCTGCCCTGGTGCTGACTGTCCTTCGGAACACTGCTCCAGACCACCGGGCACACAGCCAACGGGGTCCTTCCAGGAACTTCCAAACGGTCCCCCTCCAGACAGTCACCGCCGTTGCTGACCTTGCTGATCTGGCCCTCCACAAAGCTGGACCCTTCAGGCTTTCTTTCTCTTCTGTCACTTCACTTGCTTTCCTCCTTTTTCACTTTCCTACTTTCACTTTCACTTTCTTAACTCCTCCACTTTAGCTCCTCACTCCTGCTCCTCCCTGAGCTGAACTCTGTTCTCTACTCAAGCTCGTCCCTGAGCTGACTGCCTGGTTTTCCCGCCTCCAGAGTTGTGAGCTCCTCAGTGGGCGGAGCCAACCGCCTGGCCCACCCCCTGGTGTGCATCATCAGACTCCTGGAGGAAGGCAACAAGGATTTGTGGGTTAGCTGTGATGTGCCTACCTGGAGTGTGGGGTGTGGTGGTGTGCGACCTGTGTCCCCTGGCTTGCCCAGGGCGACACATTCCCCCTTAGCAAAATGCTGACCGTCCGCGGGCTGCCGTCCTACACCGGTTTTATTTTTCTGGAAAAGATAACATTTGAAAAATCAACATATATACATTTTTAATCAAAACTCTTCCCAAGACGGGAGGCACATTTACTTTTAACGTTGCAACGGTTTACGGCTACGGTTTCCGCTCTCTCCCACCCAAGCAACCTGGCCCTGATGCTGCCCCTAAAACCCAGGCAGCACCCCTTGACCCACAGTCCAGCACAAGTTACCCGAGCGGGATCTGTCCTTCCCCTCCAGAGGGTAGCCACCGGTTCCTTTGGTGGCTGGGCCCTAGCCTGCTCTGCTCAGGGCCCTCCCTCCAACCTGCCTCTCCGGAGGCGGTATAGCATGAAACGGTAACGGTAACCAACATATTTACAAGCCACTTAACGTTTGTGGTGCCCTGCAAGTTCACGGGCTTGTCCATGGATAGTCCTCCATGCCAAACTTTAAACGGTCCCCACAGGGACAACGGTGCCGGCTCCTGCCGGTTCAATCACAAGCAAATCAGGTAAAACTTCGGTAATTTTCATTTTCCTTATCATTCTTTCAAAACTTTTAAACAAACTTACTGGTTTCTGGTCCCAACGGGGACAACTTTTAGGCGGAGGACCGCCGGCTTAGCAGTCCATCCTCAATCGCGGGGCTCTAGTGCCACCTTCACATGGTGCACCGCCGTGGATCCTGATGGTAGCTAGCTGCGGGTCATCTTCCTCCATATTCATGCGGGCATGCACATCCGCTCTACACCCCTCTCGGGCATCGATCTCCCTGCGCAGCTGCTGTTGCCGTCGCTCCCAGCCGGGAGCACTTTCTGTTTGCTCCGGTTCAGCGTGTGCGGAGGACGGGCCCAGCCAGAGTCCCTCCGTGTCGGCTACGACCGGCACCTTCAGTAATGAGGGACCCCGCTGTGACATGGCCTGCTCTGCCTCCTGGCAGCTGCATCCCCGCCGTGCCTCCGGTGCATCTTTGCTGACGGCCTCAGCCTCCGGCTTCTTCCATCGAAGCTGATCAGGGTGGTCACGATCTTCTGCTGCAGGTCTGTCCGCCGGGGCGGATTGGCAGGGTACCGCTACCGGTGGTGGTGGTAGCGGGCCTAGTGGCGGGGCAGCAGCAGCTAACGCGGGTAGCGGGAGAGGCAGCAGGGTGAACGGGTGTAGGCCGGGCCCCTCAGCCGCAGCGGCCGATCCCTCGGGAATACAGGGACGTGGGTCTCTTACCCGTTCCTCCAAATCTTCCTCCACCTCGCATCTCCACATAGCAGCCACCACTTCCACCATGTCGGCCTCCCACTCCTCCAGGAGGAGCTGCATGTGGACCTGCAGACGGCTGCTTAGCTGGGCGGTCCGGACTTCCACCCATGCCGCCATGCCGGGCGCGGGGACCACGGTGTTGTTGGTTGGACTCAGCATCTTTAGTAGCGGCCTCTTCCAGGAACCAATAAATGGCCGCAGGGTCCTGGCGTCCCTGCTTCCACAGCCGCGCTCACATGCGGCCAGCCGCCATTTCGTCCCCCTTAGCTCTTTCCGGCCCCTCCTCTCTCGGGGCGGGGTTTTGGCCTTCGCGCCTCTACTGCTTGAGAAGACGCTCGAGCGGGAACTTTTCGCGCCAAAGATGGCGGCTTCTGAAATTTTTCTGCCGGATACCTCCGGCGGTAACAAGGCGCACCTCTACCAGACGGCAGAGCGGTAAGATCCTGTTCGTGACGCCAAGTTGTCGCGGGCGGGGAGGATGGTGTCAGCACACCGCGCTCACCCCTTCTGCTCGGGTCCGGCAGCTGCTCAGTGGTGGCTCGAGCTGTGGGCCGGATCCCGGGGTTTCTTGAGCGACACTCCTCGCCCGTGAGTGAAAGGGGGTTTGTTGGGTGTGGGGATTGTTATAGTTCGTGACGCCACCCACGGTTGTGGTGATTGCACCACCGCTGCTCAGTATGGGGGTCCCGGGGATGGTGATGCGGAGCAGCCAGGTGTTGTGTTGCCCCTCCGTGGGTAGGGGTTGGTGATCCCGGGGCCCAGTGATGAGATGTAAGGTGTAGGGCCCGGTGGGCGCAGGGACGCGGGGGCAGCGCTGTGCCTTGCGGCACTGTGGTACTCACTCAGCCTGAGACGTGGACACAGTTTGTACGGTAAACCAAACGGCTGGTAGGACGGTCCCACAGACGGCTGCACCTGCACTCCCGGTAGGTGACGGTGATGTCCCTCTTCCTTGCACCTATGGTTGACTTGTGGTAGCGGTGGATTCCCTCCGGTTACCCGCTCCCCGGCTGCAATCTGGGCCGGAGGAGCTCTACACTTTGCCCGCAGGCGCTGGCCCTGAGAAACTGGTGCCGTGGCGGTGGCGGTGTCTCTCCGGTTCAGGTTGGGCTGTTGCCTTCAATCGGGACTTGGTTGTTGGGGGATCTGCATCCCCGTCACTGACGGATTCGGCAAATTTGGCGACTCCTAGCCTTGCCGGGGTCCGAGAGGCCCCTGCCCTGGTGCTGACTGTCCTTCGGAACACTGCTCCAGACCACCGGGCACACAGCCAACGGGGTCCTTCCAGGAACTTCCAAACGGTCCCCCTCCAGACAGTCACCGCCGTTGCTGACCTTGCTGATCTGGCCCTCCACAAAGCTGGACCCTTCAGGCTTTCTTTCTCTTCTGTCACTTCACTTGCTTTCCTCCTTTTTCACTTTCCTACTTTCACTTTCACTTTCACTTTCTTAACTCCTCCACTTTAGCTCCTCACTCCTGCTCCTCCCTGAGCTGAACTCTGTTCTCTACTCAAGCTCGTCCCTGAGCTGACTGCCTGGTTTTCCCGCCTCCAGAGTTGTGAGCTCCTCGGTGGGCGGAGCCAACCGCCTGGCCCACCCCCTGGTGTGCATCATCAGACTCCTGGATGAAGGCAACAAGGATTTGTGGGTTAGCTGTGATGTGCCTACCTGGAGTGTGGGGTGTGGTGGTGTGCGACCTGTGTCCCCTGGCTTGCCCAGGGCGACACAGATCAACTCTCCTAATCTGTCTATATGGGCATATAGGACATAGAAAGATGAATTAAATGATACCTTGATATCTGTGATCTGATGATGTTTTATTCCAAATAAATCCACATTTTTCTTAATATATAAATGAAATGTTAGATCTATGGGACAAACACTGATCTGCCTGAGATTCTGTCTCCAGGACCTAGTTTAAATGAAAGATGTCATCACGAGTGATGGGTGAACTGGGACTGTAAGGGCGGCTTTGCACGTTGCGACATCGTATGTGCGATGTCGGTGGGGTCAAATCGAAAGTGACGCACATCCGGCGTCACTTTCGACATCGTAGTGTGTAAATGCTAGATGATACGATTAACGAGCGCAAAAGCATCGTTATCGTATCATCGGTGCAGGTTCCGACTTTTCCATAATTATGCTCGTTCCTGCGGCAGCACACATCGCTGTGTATGAAGCCGCAGGAGCGAATAACTTCACCTTACCTGTCGCCAGCGGCTCTACGGAAGGAAGGAGGTGGGCGTGATGTTTATATCCTGCTCATCTCCGCCCCTCCACCGCTATTGGCCGCCTGCCGTGTGACGTTGCTATGACGCCGCATGACCCGCCCCCTTAGGAAGGAGGCGGGTCACCGGCCAGAGCGACAGTCGCAGGGCAGGTGAGTGCATGTGAAGCTGGCATAGCAATAATTTTATAATAATATTGTACCTGCGACGGGGGCGGGGACTATCGCGTGCGACATCGCAGCATCGGCTTGCGATGTCGCAACGTGCAAAGCCCGCCTAAAAGTCCCGATCTGGGTGGGATACCTAATATCCATGCACCAATTCCAAGCCCGGAGTTCTCAGGGAACTCTGGGTAACTATCCAAATCCAGCCATCTGGATAATTAAAAAAAAAAAATGAAAGTTAAAAAAAAAAGAAAATAAAGCAATAAAGCAGGCAGGTTACACTTCCCGAGTCTCCCGCGCAGCTCTAACACTACTTCTGGGTTTGCTCATTACCCTCATACCTATTCACTTCTTCCCCTGCCCACTAGCAGTCCCAGCATCTCTGGTTGAAGTCAGACCGCGCCCCAACCCTATGTGACAGCGTTTCTAACTGCTTGGAAACACACATATTTTGTGCGCCTCTATAGTGTAAAAATAAATAAATACATTCAAAAATTGGTGTAGGGTCCCCCCCATATAATAATAGCCAACACAGATAAAGCATACGGCTAAAGGCTGCAGCCCCTAGCCATGTACTTATCTTGGCTGTGTATCAAATTAGGGGGACCCCATGCGGCTTTTTAAAATTATTTAAATAAATAATTTAAAAAAACAGGGTGTGGTTCCCCCTCATTTTGATACCCAGCCATGATAAAGCCCATGACTGGGGCTGGTATTCTCAAGCTGAGGAAGCCCATAGTTATTGTCCCCCCAGCCTAAAAATAGTAACCTGCAGCTGCCCAGAATAATTGAATTCATTAGATGAGACAATTCCCGCATTTTATCCAGCTCATCCCGATTGCCCTGCTGCGGTGGTAATCTGGGTAATATCAGGGGTTAATAACAGCTCACAGCTGCCACTAAGCTCTAGATTAGTAATGGGAGGTGTTTTTGAGATCCCCTCATTACCAATCTGTAAGTGAAAAGAAATAAACACAATCACCACAAAAATCCTTTATTTTAAATAAAAATACAAATAAAAAAAACCTCTTTCACCCCTTTATTAACCCCAAACACCCACAAGAAGTGCCATGACGATTCTGGCACTGCTACATACATACTGAAGTCACAGCACTTTTTTTAAAAAAATCCCTTTTTAACCTCCGATTCCGGATATCTGCAGAATTACCCATCACTAATCATAACCTTAATAAAGCTTTTGATTCAAGCTACATTGTTATTGGACCGTTATGTGCTATGTAAAGGTAGAAAAGTATGGGGGCAGCTTGTATATACTACTGGCTAAAAGAGTTAAAAATATTGTGCCATTTGAGTAATTTGAGTGATACCAGAATACATCAGATTAAGGGGTCATGCGCACGTAAATGCTGACATTTCTGCAGCGATTTGACAGCACAAATGTGCGTCAAATCGCTGCAGAAAGACTGCATAATTAAAGCAGTTTTTTGTAAAAAAAAAACAAAACGATTTCCTCGCTATGGCTGCTGCTCCCACCATAGACAGAGTGGGAGCTGCATCCAGAATGCACGGAATAATTGACATGCTCATTTTATGAACGCACGGATTTGGGTAAAAATTTTAGCACCCAAATCGCTGCGTTCATAAAAGCATTGTACGCACGTCTCATGCACAATCTTCATAGATTGTGCAGGGGGACGCAGGACGCATGCATTTACGCTGCAGTGCAATACGCAGCGTAAATGCATGCAATTACGCAACGTGCGCATGAGCCCTAATAGTTCTGAGTCTGATGTACTGCAGCATTCCCACTGTCTCTCCGCTCCTTGGTAATCAATTGGGAGGGAGTTCAGACTCAAAAGAATTTTAAACTACACTGTATTAAATGGCTTCAGGATAAATAATTTATTTAATGCAGCATAATTCATTTATTTAATCAATTCCAAAATTTGATTGACTCCTGAGCCAGTTACAACCCATGTCCATGACTTGCATACACAACGGCCATAATTAAATAAGTGCACTTTAACAATGAGAATTACAGCATCTCATCAATGTATGTAATTTGTCTACTTATTATAACTATTTAAAGAAGAACAATAGATCTGTTGTCTATGCAGTCTTTCTACTGATGCAGCTGCACAAAAACCAAAATTGAAATATATCGATTGTTACAGTGGGCACTACAGGAAAGCACGACTTCTCTATTCATATCTTCATTATGACTTTTAGGCATAATGAAATCACAGTAATATGCCAGATATATCATGCAAAGGATCCATCCATACAACTTGCTGTCAAAAGTGATGAAAATCCCAACAGAACTTCGGAAAGGATATAAAGTGCAGATGTGAACAGAGAATAACCTCGTCCAACATGATGGAGGACATTTTTTTTTGTTCCTAATTTTAGCACTAAAAGTGGACAGCCAATTAAAAAAATGTATAAAAAGTGTTTAATCTTATTTTAAAGTAACTAGATATTAACTGTAAAACTGTAAACATGGATTACCTTGACCCGAATTTCATGATCCTTGGGTGGAGCAACTTCAATCTCTTCAACAACCAATGGCTTATTAAATTCGTATGCAATAGCAGCCCTGCATTTTATGACCTGGAATAAAGGCAAAGAATTGTATTGACAGGTAAGATATCTTTAGCTGTAATTACGCTACTCATTACCTACATCTTCCGGTAGGAATGTTTCAATAGGATGATTCATTACAGATCAATAGCTGAGCAATAAATTATGTTACAAAGTTGCCATACTGGTATTAGGTATTTTTTAAAAAAATATTTCCAATCACAAAGAAATAAACAGTAAGAAATGATAAAAAAGTAATATCTGTCTAAAACTCAAAATAGTGAGCACTATAATAGCATTTAATGTGTGAGTCTAATATGATGATTATCACAATAGCCTGCAGAACACATTTTCATTACAAGCACTAAATAAAAGTACATAAAGGGGTTTTCCACTAACAAGGTTAATTTTAATCAATAATAATAATTTCCACAATTGGATGTGATTAAAAAAATGTTCCTGGGCTGAGATACTCATATATATACATATATATATATATATATATATATATTAATGGCTGTGTGAAGAGAGTATGCAAACACTACAGCGTGGGATCGCTAATGATTCTTTCTTTGAGGTAAAATAGTTTTTAAAAAGAGACAGGGAAATGTTTTACCTCACAAAAAGAATCAGTTGTGATCTTGTACTGTAATGTCTGTACACTCTTTTGCCTCCTTACCCGCTCAAGAGATGTGGTATGATCAGACCATGTCCCTGTACGGTCAGACACGGCCATTACACAGTACATGTTAGGAGCACATACAGTATATAAGATTATCTCAGCATAGGAACATTTTATATAAACACATCCAATTGTAGAAACTATTATTATTCCACAATATTTGGATTAAAATCAACTTTAAAAATAGCTTTGTGGGGAAACCCCTTTAATGTAATGGATGGTTTGTAACCAGTGTCCCTATATATGGCTAGATACTAAATAACATATAGGTGGCACTATCTCATAAGCCAAAGTGTCATATGCAATTTATTTATTTGTTAGCACAGAAATCTTCTAGCAGCGAAGATTTGAATTCTCCTGGTGGGTACAGACCATTAAACCACATGATGTACAGTCCTGATTATCACCCACTGCAACTTCTCTAGAACACAAATTCCAGCCTAATGTGTTTACACCAGCAAAGGCGTCTTTGAGACGTCTGTGATTTTTCTCTTATGTTGAAAAACAGATAGTTGTTCATAAGTATTTCGGATACAAGTTTCTTCAGGGTTTGTTTAGTGTGTCAGTTTTTACCATCAGTGCTTCCTATGTGCTTTTCATCGATGAAAAAAGAATTACGTAAATTGCAAAACTTCACCTATCCACTACAATGTTCATCACAGACAGCACAGGACTGCGCTCTGATGACATTAGTGTGCGGTTGGTGAGTTCCTGGCCCCTTTGACCTATATTGATAATTTTCATCATTGGCTCCGATCATAAACGGACATGTCCCCATGTTTTTATTTATTTATTTACACACCTCTGTGTCTAAAAGAACAACAACAAACACACACATGTAAAAAGCTATAATTGTGTTCTTTTTGTGAAAAACAACAAATAAAATATGTACATGAAAAGCACAAATTTGGATCAGGCCAAAGGCTGGATGACCAAATAACAGTTTCATGCAGGCAAGTTTTTTTAAGTCTGAATTGGAAGCAATTGGCGCAAAGTTTAGCACAATGTGCAAGGTGGGGCATCCAGGATCATAAAGAGCCCTGTAACAGGGCCTGTGCTCGAGGGGGGCCCATCAACACTATTGACGCATATTCAGCTAAAATGTGATGGAGACCTGCCAGCCAATCAGAGGCCTGCAGCTGATGTCAGCATGCTAATTCCCATTCAGCATATGGCAGTGACATGATGCGCTACCTGTTGCTTCCACACTGAAGTCCATTACTGATGTCTGTGTTGGCTATAGAAGAAGTAGAGGACCCGAGAATGAAGAAGGACAAAAAAATTAAAACAACTCCCCACAGGAGGTGAAAAGGTAGTTATATATATACAGGGTGGTTCAAAAGTAGGTGGATAGTATGTGTAATAGGGTTATCAAACATGGTGTAAAGTAGAGTGAAACTGACTCAGTTGCCCTTATCAACCAGATTACACCTTTCCTTTTCCAAAGAGTTGGTTAAGAATGAAAAGGGGAATCTGATTGGTTGATTGGTTGCTATGGGCAACTGAGTCAGTTTCACTTTACACCATGTTTGATAACCCTATTACACATACTTTCCACCTACTTTTGGACCACTCTGTATATACTGTATGTATATATATATATATATATATATATATATTACATTTGATTATATTTATTAAAAACATAACTTAATACATGTATATATGTGATTTTAGACTTCCATATCTGGATGTCATGTGATTTGGACGTTTTATAAACACCAGACTTCACAATATGAACGGCATATACTATTAACTAAATATTTTATACTTGATGACGCAAGTGCACTCAGTATAAAAATACCATGTTAAGCACCCTATACATGTACATGTTTTTCCAGTACATGTGGCTTCTGTTTTTTTCACGGATAGCTTATGTACCGATTCTAATCTATAGGGCTTTTCATATGTCTGTGGCTTCACATGGACCACAGAGCACCGGCATTCATATGAGATCAGCATTTCTGCTGTTCAGAGGGATGCTGAAGCATCCCTCTGTACAGCACAAGCGATCAGACAGTGAGGTCATAAAGTCCCCTAAAGGGACTAGAAAAGTCAATAAAAGTTTTTTAAAATATGAAAAAAATCTAAAAATCTAAAAGTTCAAATCACCCCTCTTTTTGCCCCATTAAAATTAAAATAAACATAAAAAATACACATATTTGATATCACTGCATTTAGAAATACCCAATCTATGAAAATATAAAATCAATCTGATTGATAAAGGGTGTAGCGAGAAAGAAAATCAAAACACCAGAATAATGTTTTTTTTGGTCGCTGCAACATTGCATTAAAATGCATCACATCTACCCAGCTGAAGACGCAAAAATTAAGCTTTTAAACAGCTCCAGAAGAAAAATGAGAACGCTGTGGGTCTCGGAAAATGGCTACAAAAGCGCTATTTTTTTTGTCAAATTTCTGAATTTATTTCCACCCCTTAGATAAAAATAAAACTATACATGCATATATATATATATCTGCATACTCGTATTCACCTGGTGAATCATATCTCTTTGTCAGTTTTACCATATAGTGTACATGGTTAAAAAACGAAAAATAATTGTGGATTTGTACTTTTTTTTGCAATTTCACCACACTTGGAATTTTTTTCTTTTTTTCCAGTACCCTATATAGCCAAATGAAATTACAACTCATCGCGCAAAAAAACAAGCATGGCAATATTGACAAAAAAATAAAAAAGTTATGGCTTTTCGAAGAAGGGATGAAAAAATGAAGACGAAAAATGGAATATCACCGGGTGGTGAAGGGGTTAAGCTTACAAAAGGATTTTTTGCAACCATTCTGACATGGATTTGCAAAGTAACTACACTAGCCCTATCAGTTCAGTTTAAATAAAAATTTATGCAAACTGTATTATAAAATCTGGTGACAAATCAAAACAACAAAAACAAAACGTGCCTAAGCACTAATAGGTAGGTAGTTGCTACCTACTTGCCTGTTGTGCCATTTTTTGCCAGTACAAAGCAGCCCAAGACCGCTCCTGTCGGCGATACAAAAGCTTCATCATCAGAGTGGATGCTTCTTTTCTGCTCTGTAGATGGGATGGGACAACCAACATCATGCTGATTGACAGCCGGCTCCCAGCTATCTTACTCGGGCAGCTGGCTGTCAATCAGCATGACGTCAGCAGTCCCACCCGGTCTACTGAGCAGAGTGGATGAGAAGTTACCGCTATGTTGTCATGATGTCAGTAGAAGCTGCAGAATCGCTGGCAGGAGATGTCTGTGACTGCTATATGCTGGCAAAGATAGGGGCCAGGCACAACCGACAGGTGGGCAGCAACTACCTGCTTGCTGGTGCTTAGGTACGTTTAAAAAAAAAAGTTCCAGACATACCCTTTATCTATAGTATGCGACAACATGTATTAAACAAATAAATTATTAATAATTTATACATTTATAAATTAATAATAAATATTTACCAATGGGTAGTCTTTTCCTGCCACCAGTCAGTTCTTGTGAACCCTAAATACGGGATTGGTAATAGGACATTGTATTAAGCATAAATTTAGTGAGTCATTAAAGGGAATCTATGTCAACGTGATCAATTCCCAACAAAACGTATCTATGGGCCTAAAGGTCTTTGAAATGTAAATTCATAAACACCTTTAGATCTTCTATCTGCTGTTGCATTCAAGAGTAGTGTTTTCATTCAAACGCAAATGAGGCTTTTTAAATGCACAGAGAACTTAAGGTGGTGTCACACATAGCGACGCAGCAGCGATCACGACCAGCGATCTGACCTTATCAGGATCGCTGCTGCGTCGTTACATGGTCGCTGGTGAGCTGTCAAACAGGCAGATCTCACCAGCGACCAGTGACCAGCCCCCAGCCAGCGCGACGCGTGGAAGCATAACTAAGGTAAATATCGGGTAACCAAGGAAAGCATTTCTCTTGGTTACCCGATATTTACCTTAGTTACTAGCGTCCACCGCTCTCACGCTGCCAGTGCCGGCTCCCTGTTCCCTGCACTCCTAGCCAGAGTACACATCGGGTTAATTACCCGGTGTGTACTCCAGCTACGTGTGCAGGGAGCAGGGAGCCGGCACTGGCAGCGTGAGAGCGGCGGTGCTAGTAACTAATGTAAATATCGGGTAACCAAGGAAAGGGTTTCTTGGTTACCCGATGTTTACCGTGGTTACAGCTTACCGCAGGCTGCCAGACGCCGGCTCCCTGTTTGCTTCAGTTCGTCACTCTCTCGCTATCACATACAGCAATGTGTGCTTCACAGCGGGAGAGCAACGTCCAAAAAATGAAGCAGGACATTCAGCAACGACCGGCGACCTCACAGCAGGGGCCAGGTCGTTGCTGGAGGTCACACACAGTAACAGCGACGGGACGTCGCTGCTACATCACAGAAAATGGTGACTTAGCAGCTACGTCGTTGTCGTCGTCGCTATGTGTGACACCACCTTTACTGCCTAGGTTGTTTCCCTGCCCAGCACCAACTTCTTGATAGCTCATTGTAAGATGTCTTTGCCTGTCATCTGACATCACACAGAGGCTTGTTGTTGGGTAAGGAAACAATCTCAGGAGGCAGAGGCTCCTTAAGTCCTCTGTCACATCTACAGCATTTAGTGCCTAATTTGTATGTGTTTAAAGTGCATGGGATTACAGCAACAGATAGAATATATAAAAGGTGTTATTGGATTTACATTTCAAAGACCTCCAGGTCTGTATATTTGGTTAGGGAAGGCTGATCTTACGGACAGATTCCCTTTAAGATATTAGAATCTAGACAGCATTTTGCATTGCTAGCATGCTTCTGCACTATTATAATCATCCATTTGTAAGAGGGAAGTTAAGTAGCTTTCAGTAAAGTAGTAAAGTAGAACAAAACAACAAGACTGAATTTTGTGTTGGCTGCTTTATACACATATCTAGTTTTTTAGATGTAGGCCATTTACTACTAGATCTGTCCAATGTAATGGCTTTATCCTTGAATGACCTTAAGTGGCAGCACTGTGCCTGCCAAAGATATTCATAACAATGTGCAAGCTTATGTAAAAGCTTTCCTGCCCCTCCTTCTACAGTTCTTATGTCCATGACTGAATGTAATGTGAAGCTGATATTCACACTACAGAATGGTTCTAGTGTGTGGTATATATTTATATATTTCCATCTGATGTGTAACAGACTTCTGCCCCAAGTGTTGACATTTCTCACCGTCTTTCATGTCTAAGTGGCTAAAGCATTAAAAACAACTGCTGCCCTATACACTTAGCTAGAAAATCTTCTAAAACTAATAGTGACCTTTGAGGTATTAATATTAATACTACTATTTAGATGACCATTCACAGGGTTTGTTCACACAGAGTTAATAAATATTCTAAGAAAGTTTTGCATAGAACATGCCAACAAGTTTCTCCATTATTTTACATTGAGAAATTATTACCTTTCCAACCTTAAAAATCACTTCAATGACTAATATTTAACTAATTGAAGTAGTTTCTACACTGGTTCAATCTGCAAAATACGTCAAGTAGCCATTCGCAGACATGAAGCAGTTCAGAATGCAAACTGAAGAAATCTGAAGGCAGCCTCAGATGTTTACCATGGAATTCAATGCAAAGACATACAGTGGGTGAAATAAGTATTGAACACGCCACCAATTTTCTAAGTAAATATATTTCTAAAGGTGCTATTGACATTTCTCACCAGATGTCGGTAACAACCCATCCAATTCACACAAGCAAAGACATCAAACCATAGATGTCCATAAATAAAGCAATGTGTGATAATGAGAAATTACCCAGGGAAATGGTATTGAACACATGAAGAAAGTGAGGTGCAAAAAGCCTTGGAAAGTCATGACACCAGCTGAAATCTGTCAGTGATTAGAAAACAATACTGCCACTTAGTGAAAAAAAAATATCATCCCGTTCAACTGATGGCTTATAAAAAGGTATCTCAATACCAAGGTGTCACACAAGAAACATCTCATGATGGGTAAAACCAACGAGATGTCTCAAAACCTCCACAACTGTATTGTTACAAAACAAACTAATGGCATTGGTTACAGAATAATTTCTAAACTACTGAAGGTTTCCGTGAGCAGTGTTAGGGCCATATTCCTGAAGTAGAAAGAACATAATTTTACCATAAATTGTCCATTACCATGTGCTCTCTGCAAGATTTCAGACAGAGCAGTGAAAAGAAATATCAAGAGAGTTTTCCAGGAGCCAAGAGCCACCTGTGGAGAGCTACAGAAAGACCTGGTATCAGCCTGTACAGTTGTTCAAAGAAAACTTTAAGTAATGCACTCTGACTCCATGGCCTGTAAAAGCACAATCAAAAAATATTGATTACAATGAAGTAAAACTTCAGCACTATTCACATGCACATATGTACCTCACTGAGGTCATAAATAAGAATAGCCACTGGTATAGTACCACAATCAAAAATAAATCAGAGTAGCAAGCCGGGGTACAGAAATATAAAATTTAACTTTTAATAAATTTCCTTAAAAGGAAGCAGGAGATCCTTACTTCATAATAAAATGTTATCATAAAAATGCCAGCCTAACAACAATTCCCCTTCAGCATGAGGAAAGGGGGGGGGGGGGGGGTTACAAATAGCTAGGAAAAAAATCCTAAAGATATCAATGCTGTGGTATACTGACCTATGCAATCTGTAAGCAGGGTAGCTACCAGCAGTGAACTGGACAAATACAGTATCACAGGGTCTAGAGAGCACTGACTTAAGAAAAATGGAATGGTCTCACCCAAACGAATGTGATCCATCCACCTTCAAAAAAGGATCCTCAAAACATCCTGGGCGTCCCAATGGTCCTTAACTGGACAGATCATATGGTCCCCTTATTCTAGAGTTGAGGTCCTGGTGTCCCTGTTCTCCCAACGCGTTTCATACGCTAGTAATCGTCAGGGGAGTTTAAGTGTCGGTCCTCATTCACAAGGACTGGACAAGGCATGCGGACGGTAGCAGCGGGCCTTCCAAAACACTGCGCAGTGTTTTCTACCTCACTGAGGTCACCCTAGGTGCTTGTTCACATGTACCTGCTGAATATTCTGCAGCGATTTGACAGCACATGTGCGCTTCAATTCACTGCAGAAACACTGCATAATGGATGCAGTGTTTCAGCAGAATAAATGCCGATTTCATGCGCTCTTGCTGCTGCCTCCACCATAGTGAGTGGGAGCTGCATCCATAGCACACAAATTAATTGACATGCTGCTTTTATGAACGCACCGATTTGGGTCAAAATTTTAGCACCCAAATCGCTGCGTTCATAAAAAAACGTGCGCACGTATCATGCATAATCTTCATAGATTGTGCAGGGGATGCAAGATGAATGCATTTATACTGCAGTGCAATATGCAGCGTAAATGCATGTAATTATGCAACGTGCGCATGAGCCCTTACACAGTGAAATGTGTATGGTGCTGCACTTCAGCAAGTCTCAGGTAACAGCAACAGAAAAAGCAAAAAAATGGAAGTATCACTCACCATCTGTAAAAATATGGCAGTTTATTGGAAAATCTTTAAAACCATTCAAGTGAGATGCAGGGAGCACATAGACAATGGCCATTTCCTCTTAGGCCCCTTTCACACGTCAGTGATTCTGGGACGTTTGTGCTTTTTTTTAAACATACCAGAATCACTGACATACGCAGACCCATTATAATGAATGGGTCTGCTCACACGTCAGTGATTTGTCACTGCACGTGTCTCCGTGCGGTGTACCCGCGTGTGCGTGTTTGCTGCACGGAGACATGTCCATTTTTTTCTGGCATCACTGATGTTCCACAGACCACGCAGTGGTGTGGTCCGTGAAACACGTGCCAGAAAAAAACGTGCATTTAAAATAATAAACATTTTAACTCACCCGGCGTCCAGCGATGTCCTCTGCAGCCCGTCCTCCCTGCTCCTTCTGTGCCGGCTGATTACTGTCGCGCATATTCATTATGCGTGACACAGCCGACCCAGAAGCAGCTCCTGCAGGGGTCACCGCCGGCCGGATGCTGCGTCGCGGGAGGATTCAGCACCATGGACAGCGGGAGCGGGCGCAGGTGAGTGAATCTCTAAGTGCAATCACGGGCCACGGAGAACGGAGCCCGGATTGCACTTAGACAACCCACGTGTGCCGTGATTTTCGGCACACGCAGGGACATGTGCGTGTTTTACACGCCAGTGAAAAACGTCTGTGTTTTTCACTGACGTGTGAAACGGGCCTTAGAACTACACTTCAACAGGTCCCTTCTAAATATGCAAACTCACCATGCAACAATTCATTGCTGACCAAAAAGCATGTTAAAGTGCATTTAAAGTTTGTTCAACAACATTAAGGGTTCGTATTGCACTGCAGCGTAAATGCATGCATCCTGCGTCCCCTGCACAATCTATGAAGATTGTGCATGATACGTGCGCACGATGCTTTTATGAACGCAGCAATTTGGGCGCTAAAATTTTGACCTAAATCCGTGCGTTCATAAAATGAGCATGACAATTATTCTGTAAATTCTGGATGCAGCTCCCACTCTGTCTATAGTGGGGTAAGCAGCCATAGCACATGAAATCGGCTTTTTTCTACAAAAAAACTGCATTCATTATGCAGTGTATCTGCAGCGATTTGAAGTGCACATGTGCTGTTAAATCACTGCAGAATACTCAGCAGTTACACGTGCGCATGAGCCCTTAGGCCTGCTTTACACGCTTCAATAAATCTTTCAATCCGTCGTCGGGGTCAAGTTGTAAGTGACGCACATCCGGCATCGTTCGTGACGTATTTGCGTGTGAAACCTACGTGCGATCAAGATTGAACGAAAATACGGTGATCGCATACACGTCGTTTATTCCACTTACATTGGACGTTTTGTATGAACCTAGTCAATTGTAACGTGTGACATCCCTCATACGATTTTGGTGTCTGATGCTATGTGCGCAGGTGTGCGCTCTGCACCGCAGCTTAAAAAAGGTCCGCTTCAGAGTGCAGCTGAAAAGCTGCGTTCTGAAGCGCCTCACAATGTCTGTCATTCACTAATCTCTGTCAGTCGGTCACTATCTCTGTCCCTCTCTCTCTGTCCATGTCAGTCTATCCCTCTTACCCGCTCTCTCATACTCACCGTTCCCCGATCCCCGGCCCGGCGCTGCATGGCATTCACACTGCTCCGGCGGCTTTTACTGTTTTGAAAAAGCCGGCCGCCCATTAAACAATCTCGTATTCCCTGCTTTCCCCGCCCACCGGCGCCTATGATTGGTTACAGTGAGACACGCCCCCACGCTGAGTGACAGGTGTCACACTGCACCCAATCACAGCAGCCGGTGGGCGTGTCTATACTGTGCAGTGAAATAAATAATTAAATAATTAAAAAAAACGGCGTGCGGTCCCCCCCAATTTTAAAACCAGCCAGATAAAGCCATACGGCTGAAGGCTGGTATTCTCAGGATGGGGAGCTCCACGTTATGGGGAGCCCCCCAGCCTAACAATATCAGTCAGCAGCCGCCCAGAATTGCCGCATACATTAGATGCGACAGTTCTGGGACTGTACCCGGCTCTTCCCGATTTGCCCTGGTGCGTTGGCAAATCGGGGTAATAAGGAGTTATTGGCAGCCCATAGCTGCCAATAAGTCCTAGATTAATCATGTCAGGCGTCTATGAGACACCCTCCATGATTAATCTGTAAATTACAGTAAATAAACACACACACACCTGAAAAAATCCTTTATTAGAAATAAAAAACACAAACACATTCCCTGGTTCACCACTTTAATCAGCCCCAAAAAGCCCTCCATGTCCGGCGGAATCCAGAATGCTCCAGCGTCGCTTCCAGCGCTGCTGCATGGAGGTGACCGGAGCTGCAGAAGACACCGCCGCTCCGGTCACCTCCACACAGCAAATTAAGGGAATAGCGCGATCAGCTGAGCTGTCAGTGAGGTTACCCGCTGTCACTGGATCCAGCGGTGGATACAGCGGTGGCCGCGGGTAACCACAGTGACAGCTCAGCTGATCGCGCTACTCACCTCAGTTGCTGCGTGGAGGTGAGAGGAGCAGCGGTGAGTAGCGCGATCAGCTGAGCTGTCACTGTGGTTACCCGCGGCCACCGCTGTATCCACCGCTGGATCCAGTGACAGCGGGTAACCTCACTGACAGCTCAGCTGATCGCACGGCTGTCTTCATTAGCTGTGTGGAGGTGACCGGAGCGGCGGTGTATTCTGCAGCTCCGGTCACCTCCATGCAGCAGCGCTGGAAGCGACGCTGGACTATCCTGGATTCCGCCGGACATGGAGGGCTTTTTGGGGCTGATTAAAGTGGTGAACCAGGGAATGTGTTTGTGTTTTTTATTTCTAATAAAGGATTTTTCGGGTGTGTGTGTTTATTTACTGTAATTTACAGATTAATCATGGAGGGTGTCTCATAGACGCCTGACATGATTAATCTAGGACTTATTGGCAGCTATGGGCTGCCAATAACTCCTTATTACCCCGATTTGCCAACGCACCAGGGCAAATCGGGAAGAGCCGGGTACAGTCCCAGAACTGTCGCATCTAATGTATGCGGCAATTCTGGGCGGCTGTTGGCTGATTTTGTTAGGCTGGGGGCTCCCCATAACGTGGAGCTCCCCATCCTGAGAATACCAGCCTTCAGCCGTATGGCTTTATCTGGCTGGTTTTAAAATTGGGGGGGACCGCACGCCGTTTTTTTTAATTATTTAATTATTTATTTCACTACACAGTATAGACATCTAATGTATGCGGCAATTCTGGGCGGCTGTTGGCTGATTTTGTTAGGCTGGGGGCTCCCCATAACGTGGAGCTCCCCATCCTGAGAATACCAGCCTTCAGCCGTATGGCTTTATCTGGCTGGTTTTAAAATTGGGGGGGACCGCACGCCGTTTTTTTTAATTATTTAATTATTTATTTCACTACACAGTATAGACACGCCCACCGGCTGCTGTGATTGGGTGCAGTGTGACACCTGTCACTCAGCGTGGGGGCGTGTCTCACTGTAACCAATCATAGGCGCCGGTGGGCGGGGAAAGCAGGGAATACGAGATTGTTTAATGGGCGGCCGGCTTTTTCAAAATAGTAAAAGCCGCCGCAGCAGTGTGAACGCCGTGCAGAGCCGGGGATCGGTGAGTATGAGAGAGGGCTGCTCAATTCAGTTACTCAGGGGATTAGCGGTCACCGGTGAGTCCTTCACGGGTGACCGCTAATCAGGACGCGACACAGACAGAGCCGCAGCATGACAATGAAGTCGGGTGAGGTTCACCCGAGTTTATTCTGACAGTGAGGCTCTGTCTGTGTCTGCTGTCATCTGCCATTCACCGCTGCTACATGGCTGTCTGTGTCTGCTGTTAGCGGCCATGTAGCAGAGCTGAATGGCAGATGACATAGTAAAAACGCATCCCTACACATTACACACGCTTGGCAAGTCAATAAATAAATAAAAAAAAAAAAAAAAAGGTGCCCAATGCATACGTCACAGAACACATGATCTAAAGGATCGCACATAAAATTGATCAATTTAACATAGACTACTAACGCACGTGTGACAGCAAATGAACGATCTACGTACAATCTCATTCAATCGCATATGCGACCTGGGCGTGTCACATCGCATACGAGATCGCACACCTAATTGTAAGGTGTAAAGCTGGCTTTAGACAAGCCTGTGAAATACTGGGTTTGGTCACATGAGACCAAAACTGAACTCTTTGGATGCTATAATTCACATCATGTATGGAGGCCAAAAGGCACTGTATATCACCCCCAAAAACACCATACCAACAGTGCAGTTTGGAGGTGGGAACATCATGGTGTGAGGCTGTGTTTCAGAATACAGCACTGGAAAAATTCATAACTGAAGAAAGAATGAATGGATAAATTTACCAAGACATTGTTAATAAAAATCTGCTGCCATCTACCAGAATGATGAAGATGAAATGAAAGTGGACATTTCTGCAAGACAATTATCCTAAACCCACGCCAAGGAAATTCAGTTGGTTTCAGAGAAAGAAAATAAAGCTGCTAGAATGGCTCAGCCAAACACCTGACATGAAGCTAATAGAACATTTATGGAAGGAATTAAAGCTCAGCATTAATAGAAGAAGCCATAACCGACATAACCTTCAGGAAGTGAAGAGTGTTTGTGTTGAAGAATGGTCCAAAATCACACCTGAGTAATGCATGTGACTACTTTCACCATACAGAAGGCATACTGAAGTTGTCATTACTAACAAACACTTTTGTATGAAGTATTGATTGAATTTCAGTGAGTGTGTTCAATGCTTTTTCCCTGTGTCATTTCTCATTATTACACATCACTAAATTTATGGACATCTATGATTTGAATTCTTTGCCTGTATGGATTGAATAGGTTGCTACCAAGAACTGGTGAGAAATTCATGACAATAGAAATAATTTAGCATATTTAGCAACTTGGTAACGTCTTCAATACTTCTTTCACCCTGTCAATTTTTTTCTGACTTAGAATAAACTCTACGTTAACATATTGTACCTTTAGGCTATGTTCCCAGGATGAGTTTTGGGTGAGTTTTTGACGCCGCAAATTTTCACTGCATCAAGTCTTTGTTAGTAATGACAACTTCAATATGCCTCCTGTATGGTGAAAGTAGTCACATGCATTGCTCAGGTGTGATTTTGGACCATTCTTCAACACAAACACTCTTCAATTCCTGAAGGTTGTGTCGGCTTCTTCTATTAATGCTGAGCTTTAGTTCCTTCCATAAATTTTCTATTAGCTTCATGTCAGGTGTTTGGCTGAGCCATTCTAGCAGCTTTATTTTCTTTCTCTGAAACCAACTGAATTTCCTTGGCGTGGGATTAGGATAATTGCAAAATAGCCACAATTGGAATTTTCTTTTTAAATTACATCACAAGATTAAATGGTGATATTCAAAAGTATAAGTCATCCTGCAAAAAAACAAGCCCTCACATGGCTATATCGTCGGAATAATAAAGAAGTTATGGCTCTTGGAATAAGGGGGAGGAAAAAATAAAAGCACAAAAATGAAAAATCACACGTTCTTTAAGGGGTTAAACAATGACATACCAAATAGAGACAAAAATTGCAGTGCCAAAAAAGTGACAAAAAAAACAAATACAAAAATGTAATGAGAAAAACGCAAGTAAACTAATTTTACGTAGTAGGTGCAGAAATGATGGTGAAATTCTGCAACATCAAAAACTCACCAAAAGCTCATCAGGGGAACCGAGCCTTAAGATATACAGTATGTGAAGAATGTTAATGGTTGAACAACTGATCAATGAATGTCCTAATGCAGATGCTTTTCGGAGCTTGTGTATAAATTTCTTAAAATCTCATGCACAATGCTGGTACAGTTAGACAAAATATTCTTCCATCCCAAAAATGTATAATTAATGTTAACCTAGACAATGAGTTGGGACTGCAGACTCTGCTGTCACTTGTTAGTCTGATGTTTTCTGGGAGAGTTTGAAAAAATTCTATTCTCATTTTTAGGGTTTGGATAGAAGTTCTAAAATTAGTATTAAACAGAAAAAAGTAGCAACCTTTCTTGTTGAGGAGCCATAGTGTCCAGCTAGAGAAGTTTGTAATGATTAAAAATTCATTAATTTTTTTTTTTTTTAAATATCAAATAACGTGTGGATAACGTAAAATGTGTATGTAGGGAAAACAATTGCAATTTTGTGTTTATAAAATATGGAAAATATAGAAAAAAATTTAATGTGCTGAACACTTCAATTAAAAAAAGTATTTTAAAAAAATTTAAAAAATTGTCTGAAGGACAAATGTGATTTTTTTCATATGGAAATAATGGATCAATTTCCATCACTGTTTTGGTCAGAGTTTCATCAGTGTTTGTTCCAGATGTGGTCATGCTCCAAAGTAATGCAAATTATTTTCTGCTGTGTTTTTGTGGAAAAATTTGCTATATTCAAGAATTCAACCAAAGTGAGATGATTTTATAAAAACTCATGCCCATTAAATTTAAAGGAGCTGCAGTATCGGGCATCTTTTGGTCCATTTTTCCATATAGGCTTTCGAGGAAAGCCTGAAAAATGCATGTAAATGCAGTTTTAATTTTTTTTTTCAATTAAATGCAGAATCCCAGTGTTTGAGAACTACGAGAAACTCTATTAACAAAGAAAGCAAAAACACATTAAAAAAGCATATAACAAAAACATTCCAAAAACACAACAATCAGAACAGATTGCTATTCCAAATTTTGCAGAAAGAAATGCAGTGTAAAGGAAGCAGATGTTATCAGATTTATATGTTTACAAATTGATGAAGGTTTCCAAGCTTATCCTATACGAGCATTCAGACAACTGAATAAATTGGACCAAGACTGGACCAAGATTGGACCAAGATTGGACCACAATGCATGGACTGGTCAGCGGCCCTCCCAACCAGATTGTAACAGTTTCATCGAAATATATGTAGTTGTCACGGTTGGGAGACCCACCGGCCAGTCTATGCATTGCTGTCCAATCTTGGTCCAATTTACATGGTAGTGTGATGGCACCCTTTTAGCCAGTGGAGAAAGGGGATAGCACTAGGAAACAACTAGGATAACACCTTAGTGCTGTAAAAGTTTTTCCCAGACCTAAAGACTTGAATGGGTGAGTTTGATCTATAACTAGGATAAAAAATGGAAGTGTCTCAATTTAATTATTTTTTTTTCTGCTGACCACTCAGTTCTCAAAAAAGATTAACAAGTGAACAGCCCCTTAGACTATTTTAGGTATAAGTTCTATGAGTGAAAAACAAAAATTGAACTTGTACGTGGATGATCCCTGATTCAGTTGTTCAGTAGGGTGTGGCAGAGTAATTTTCACAATCCACAATTCCCCTGTTCACCATCCATGTTAGATGGGGAATAATCAAAAATATGCAAGTTAATGTGAATGCACAAATTCCATTGTTTCAGCTTTCTGAGCTATGAAGTAGTAGTACATATGGTTTTCAATAGTGATGAGCGAGCACAAAGATGCTCGAGTGCTTGGTAATTGAAACAAGCAGGTCGGGTGCTCAGACAAGCTTGATTCGATTACCCAGTATAATGGAAGTCAATGTGAAATTCAAACATTTTACCAGAAGACTTCCCCATTGACTTCCATTATACTCATTACTTGAATCAAGCCCGTCCGTGTGTCCGACCTGCTTGTTTCACGTACCGAGCACTCGAGCATCTTACTGCTTGCTCATCACTAGTTATCAGCTATAATGGAGAGCACTTACTCAATGGATGGAGTCTAGCATTTAACCCCTTTACGTCCTAGAATGTAGGTCTTATCTATCTTTTGGATTCCAGCTTACATGGCAAGCCTGCATTATTCCTCGCACATGTCTGCTGATTATCCAACATGTGCAGCTAAGAGGCACGGATGAATCGGAGATCCAATCACTCCTGTTAACTAGCTAGATCACGTCAAACTCTGACAGTGCGATCTAACGCGCTCAGGTGGGGATCACGCTATTCACTGCTGCCATTGGTTGCCCCGTGATTTGATCATGAGGCGCCAGTTTGTCGTCATGACAGCATGGGGTCTGATGACCCCTATCACTGTCATGACATGCTTCCTGTAAATGCCGGCGCTCTGCCAGCATTGAGAGGAAATCGGCATTTCTGCCGTTCAGAGATATGCTGAAGCATCGCTCTGAGCAGCAGAAGCAATCGGACAGTGCCAGCTTCAAGTCCCCTAAGGGGACCAGTAAACTCAATAAATAATAAAAAAAATATATAAAAAAAAGTTCAAATCACCCCCTTTTCCCCTTTAATACAATACAAAAATACACATATTTGGTATTGCCGCATTTAGGAATGCCTGTTTTATCAAAATACAAAATCATTTAATCTGATCCGTGCACAGCGTAGCAAGAAAAAAAATCAAAGCGTCACAATTACGTTTTTTGGTCGCTGCAACAATGCATTAAAATACAATGACAGGTGATCAAAATATCACATCTACCCAAAAATGATGTAATTAAAAACAGCAGCTCAACACACAAGAAACACCCCATCACACAGTGTTAGATCCTGAAAAATGAGAAAGCTATGGGTTTCAGAAAATAGCAACAAAAGTGCAATTTCTTTTTTTTTTTTTTTAGAACCTTCTGAATTGTTTTCATTACTCATCTACTAGATAAAAATAAAGCTTTACATGTTTGGTGTCGACAAACTTGTACTGACCTGGGGAATTATATAGTCAGGTCAGTTTTACCATATAGTGAACATCGTAAAAAAAACAGAAAAACTAAAAAACCATTGTGCAATTGCATATTTTGCAATTTCACCACACTTGAAATTTTTAAAAAAAAATTTCCAGTACATTATGGGGCACATTGAATGGTGTCGTTCAAAAGTACTACTTGTCTCGCAAAAACAATCCCTCATATGGCTATATTGACGGAAAGACAAAATGTTATGGCTCTTTGAAGAAGGGGAGGAAAAAACGAAAAAGAAAAACAGAAAATCACCGGGTGGTGAAGGGGCTAAAGTATTAAATCAAAATATACATGTATTGTCATGTAAAAGAATTTATTATGCATGTGATAAAATACCATGCTAATGGCTTCTAGATATTACCAGATGATATTATCAGAGATACACACCTATAATTAAATACATTAAAGCTATTCCGTGTTCTTCTATGTTTGCCTGTGTATTTAATTTGTAGTTTATTCTAAGCCCTATAGAAGTGTAAATTGACTCCTGTAAAACTGTATCTGACTAACGGGAATATATGTATTGGATCAGTACAGAATCCTCTGTGAGATGACCACTCAACATGAGATAAAAATGGTCTTCTAGATTTGTGGTTTGAAGAGAAGAATAATACATACAGGATTAAGGACACTGCTGTCAGGGGTGGTCTTTTCCAAGAAGTGATCTTATGTAGAAACCACAGCATAGCAGGTACATGAATATAAACTGTGTGATTCTACATATTTCTATTTATTAATTATGTCTTTTATGCCTTCATGACTTTTTACGTCAACCCACATAGTGTAATGCGTAATTTAGATAACACAGCTAACTTAATTTTACTATAATTCTTTATATTAGTCATATATTTTTAATGATTTTTAAAAGTTTTTAATGTTTTTTTATGGAATACTGTATGTGATGAAGTCATAAGACCCTAAACTGCGTCCTTCTAACTTAGAGTGAGGTGCATTATGTGTGTGCGACTGTTCCTAGTGGAGCTGTGTACACAATACATATGTAAATGTCAGTAATCTGCTGATAAAAAACAGGTATAAAATTATTGTAAATCATATGAGCTACATACAGATAATCACCATGCTATAAACTCACCACGGCTTCAGCATATATTAGCATACTGTAAACTCCATATTCCAGTAATCTCTATGAGGGGACACGCTTACCTTTCCTGTAGTTGACATCTCTGCTCGGATAGAAGGTCCTGAGATGAAGGAAGAACAGATGATCAGGTTTATTCTGCCTGACAAAAGCTTCTGCTTCGAGACAGAACCAGGCACAGTTTATATAGAGGACTGTACCTAAATTTGAGTACACCCATTAAACAGCCTTTTCTTGGCAGCATTTATACACACCAACATTAAGCCAGAAGACAGCTTTCACCAGGTGTGAGACAGGTCCACACAAAGATTTCTTCACTACCTATTATACTTTGTCCTTCTACAATTTTAGCAGTCATGCTGCTTAAATATTAGGCTACATTCCCAAATGAGCTTTTGGTGAGTTTTTTTACATTGCTGCGTCAAATACAATGTCCTACAGTTCCAGCATAGTGAATGGGATATACAGAATTCTCACATTCACTGTGCTTCTTCTTTTTACTCCGTGTCAACTGACCTATGGTGTGAGTTTCACATCTGCAACATGTCAATTACCTTTGCGGATACGCTGAGTTTTCTGTGCAGATTTTCCCCATAGACTTAAGGGTGCTTTACATGCTGCAACATCGCTAGCAATTGCTAGCGATGTCGAGCGCGATAGCCCCCGCCCCCATCGTTCGTGCGACATTTGGTGCTCGCTGCCGTAGCGAACATTATCACTACGGCAGCGTCACATGCACATACCTTGTCAGCGATGTCGCTGTGACCGCCGAACAATCCCGCCCTCAAGGGGGAGGTGCCTTTGGCGTAATAGCGACGTCACTGTGGCATCATTAAGCGGCCGGCCAATAGAAGTGGAGGGGCGGAGATGAGCGGCCGGAACATCCCGCCCACCTACTTCCTTCTGCATTGCCGGTGGATGCAGGTAAGGAGATGTTCGTCGTTCCTGCGGTGTTACACATAGCGATGTGTGATGCCGCAGGAACGGCGAACAACATCATACCTGTGGCAGCAGTGATATTAAGGAAAGGAGCGACGTGTCAACGATCACCGTTTTTGAACGATTTTACGATTGTTGATCGTCGCTCCTTGGTGTCACACACTGCGATGTCGCTACCGGCGCTGGATGCGCATCACTAACAACGTGTCCCCGACGATATATCGGTAGCGATGTCGCAGCGTGTAAAGCCCCCTTTACAATTGATGTGGGAAAATTGCAGGTCAAAAGCGCAAATGTGTTTTTAGTGTATTTCCACTGTGAAAATACACTAAAGGCTCATTGAATTTGGTTATGACTATATCAATAACGTTTGGTCAAAGCCAAAACTACCAGGAAGTATCAAAAAGAAAACCGCTTTATTTAAAGGGAACTTGTCAGGTTCCATGGACACCAGAACCACGAGCAATTCTGGGTGCATATCTAGAATTTCTCCCTAATTGTCCAAGCATATAGTAACATAGATAAAGAGATCTTTAGGAAAAGTATTTCTAAACATCATTTATGAAAAGCTAATGAGGGCTGTGACTAGTCACAATGATGTTAGTTTCCTGGCTAGTCGACCCACTTAGCATGTTAGCTCACCCCTCTTGGTGTGCTAAGGCCGGTTTCACACATCCGGCTTTTTGCCGTTTTGCCGGATGCGGCGCTCTCCCGTACAGTTAATACAGTACAATAACAGCGCTGTAACCTCCGGGTCACATGCGCCGGTCACATGACAGCATGTGACCGGCGCTGTTGCGCTGTCATTGTACTGTATTAACTGTACGGGAGAGCGCCGCATCCGGCAAAACGGCAAAAAGCCGGATGTGTGAAACCGGCCTAACCTGCTTTACAATGCCCAGCGTCATGGCAGCAGAATACAAAGCCACGCATGTGTTCTGCTTTGTACCTGTCAGAATTGAGCTTCTTTGAAACTGGGTGTATGCGTCTCAGCTTCAAAGAGGCTCCCTGCTTATGATCGTAAGTCGCCCACACTTCCAGTCATGCGCACTACTCAGAAGCCAGATGTATGTGTCCCGGCTTCAGAGAAGAGTAGTGCGTATGATCAGAAGTGTGGGCGACTTCAAATCATGGGCAGGGAGCCTCTTTGAAGCAGGGATGCATACACCGTTCGTCAAAGAATCTGAAAGCTGATGGGTACAAAGCCACATGCATGCACAACTTTGTATCGCGCTGGTATGGCTGGGCATTGTAAAGCAGATTATCACGCCCACAGGGGTGTGCTAACATGCTAAGGAGGTCGACTAGCCAGGGAACTAATGCTCTCAGGACTACTTACAGCCCTCATTAGCATCTCATAAATCATGTTTAGAAATGCTTTTTCTAAAGATCTCTTTATGTATGCTACTATATGCTGTGACAGTTAGGCTATGTGTGCACTGGAAAATGGAATTTTCTCAAGAAAATTCCACAGGCATTCAAAGATTACCGCACCCGCGGTAAAACACCACGGCAAACCGCACCCGAAAACCGCATGCGGTTTGCCGCGGTTTTACCGCGGTATTGTTCGCGGTATTGCCACGGTTTTGCCGCGTGCGGGTTGGTACATGTGCTTTATTGCATTCAATGCAATAAAGCACATTGGAAAAAAAAAATTCCTTCTGAGATAGATAGTAGATAGATAAATAGATAGAAGAATAGATAGAGGGATAGATAGATAGATCGCTGCATTTCTCACGGTCGGCAGTGAGTTCACATTACCGGCCGTGGGAAATGCCCTGTGGTTACCTCTGCTGTCTCGCTGCGAGGCTGCATTCAGCAGTGTCTGTGTCAGTCGCGGCTGGATGTAAGCAGCGCAGGAGCTGTGGATTACGCCGGAGCTGTAGATTACGTCGGAGCTTTGTTTTGGGAGGGGTTAATAAAAGGGTGAATGAGGCTTATTTGTGCTTTATTTAAAATAAAGGATTTTTCGGTGTCTGTGTTTTTTCACTTTACTTACGGGTTGATCATGTCAGCTGTCTCATAGACGCTGCCATGATCAAGCCTGGACTTAGTGGCGGTGATCCGCCGCCATTAACTCCTTGTATTACCCTGACTGCCACTGAATCATGGCACCAGGAAGAGCTGGGGACACTCCGGTACTGCCGCATAATGCATGCGACAGTCCCGGGGCAGCTGCGGCTGATATTCTCGGGTGCGGGAGGTGGGAGGGAGGCGGGGGACATTAACCCTACCCCTCTCCCTTCCCAGCCTGAGAATACCAGGCCGCCGGTGTGTGCTTACCTCTGCTGGATGGTAAATATACAGCTTAGCCCACGTGTTTTGTTTTCTATATTTCTGTTTGCTTTCTATGTGTGTTCTATGTGTCTGTGTTCTATGTCTGTGATCTGTGTGTGTCTGTGATCTGTGTGTGTGTTTACTCTCTGCTCCGCTTCCTCTTCCTGTCATAATGACATCACTTCCCTACAAAACCGCAGGCAAGCGATGTACATTACCGCAGCTAAACCGCAAAATACCGCAGGGAATAACGCAAGAAAACGCAGTGAACCGCACAGAATTTGCTGCCTGCGTTATTCCCTGCGGGATTTCACGATTAGATGGCAGTCAATGGAGTGAAATCCCGCAGCATTTAATTAATTAGCATGTAATTGTTTTTGCTGCGGGAATCCCGCAGCAAAACATGCAGCTGTCAAATTCCGCCTAGTGCGCACAGGATTTCTTTTTCCCATAGGTTTTGCTGGTGATTCACTGCAATGTTACGAACATTTTCTGCAGCGAAACATGTAGCAAATCCGCAGAAAATCCGCGGCAAAATCCAGTAAGTGCGCACAGGGCCTTAGAAATGGATTCTAGATATGCACCCAGAACTGCTCGTGTTTCTGGGTGCACTGGGAACCTGACAAGTTCCCTTTAAAGCATCACACACCAAAGAGAGGCAAAAAGTGCAATGTCAAAGAAATAAATAAATACACATAAAAAACACACACGAAAATGCATTGAAAAAACACAAGTAATCTAATTTAAATAATAAGTGCAGTAATTCTGCAACATCAAACTCTTGCCAAATACTCAAAGTAGGAACATAGCTTAACTGTGATAATATAAAAGTTGTTATATATGAAAGACGCTGCACAGTACTGCTAATCAGTGGTGGTCGGGGTTCTGAGACCCCAACCAATAGGTCTATAGGTCTGTAAACAGAGAGAATGCATGGATGCATAGATATAAGGTGGTGTCACACACAGCGACAACAACAACGACGTCGCTGCTACGTCACCATTTTCTGTGACGTTGCAGCGACGTCCCGTCGCTGTTGCTGTGTGTGACCTCCAGGAACGAGCTGGCCCCTGCTGTGAGGTCGCCGCTCGTTGCTGAATGTCCAGCTTCATTTTTTGGTCGTCGCTCTCCCGCTGTGACGCACAGATCGCTGTGTGTGACAGCGAGAGAGCGACGAAATGAAGCGAGCAGGGAGCAGGAGCCGGCATCTGGCAGCTGCGGTAAGCTGTAACCAAGGTAAACATCGGGTAACCAAGGTGGTTACCCGATATTTACATTCGTTACCAGCCTCCGCCGCTCTCACGCTGCCAGCGCCGGCTCCTGCTCTCTGCACATGTAGCTGCAGTACACATCGTGTAATTAACCCGATGTGTACTGTAGCTAGGAGAGCAAGGAGCCAGCGCTAAGCAGTGTGCGCGGCTCCCTGCTCTCTGCACATGTAGCTGCAGTACACATTGTGTAATTAACCTGATGTGTACTGTAGCTAGGAGAGCAGGGAGCCAGCGCTCAGTGTGCGCGGCTCCCTGCTCTCTGCACATGTTGCAGCACAGCGACGCGTGTCGTTATGATCGCTGCTTCGGCTGCTGTGTTTGACAGCTAAGCAGCGATCATAACAGTGACTTACAAGGTCGCTGCTACGTCACAGAAAATGGTGACGTAACAGCGACGTCGTTGTCGCTGTCGTTTAGTGTGACCCCAGCTTTACTATTCAGCATGTAGGCAGCCCATGCAGGAGCTACAGACTTCAGATAGATATCTAGACTGATCAGTGGGGGTCTCAGATTCCAGACCACCACTGTGCAGCAACCGTCATATGTAAAAACACTTTTATAGTGAAAGTTACACTTTAAAGAGTAATTTGGGGATTTTGACTGTTGCAAGCTTTGCTATATACTTAGCTTGTTTGAGTGATAGCTACAACTGACATTAGAAACATTGTCATACTATGAAGTCTACAAGGGTCAACATGTGTCCACAATATGTCATTGTACATAAGCTTCTATTATACTTAGCTTTGAACCTTAACCACTTGTAACTTTTGCCACTTAGCCCACTTTACTAAGACTATAAAAAATGGGTACCTTGGGCCCAATAAATCAAGACCAATGTTGTTCATGAGGGGACATGATGGAGTCAGATGCTCTTGCTTCTTTATGAATCTGGAGTATCTGAGTGGTGTGCAGCTCCATGTGCTACCCCAGAAATCTTTAGAGGATTTTTTGATTATTGATCAACAACTATCTTCTCAATCAACCCAAAAGACTGATAAATATCAAAGCTTAGTATTTTTGGAAGTAGGAGTAGGTTTTTTAGATTTGGCTATATTAGGAGGATATCTGTTTTTGCAGGTAACTATTACTGTGCAGAATCATTAAGGCTGCTTTACACGCAGGGACATCACTAGCGATGTTGGTGGTGAAAGCACCCGCCCCCGTCAGTTGTGCGTCACGGGCAAATTGCTGCCCGTGGCGTACAACATTGCTAGGAGCCGTCACACGTACTTACCTGCCTAGCGACGTTGCTGTGGCCGGCAAACTGCCTCCTTTCTAAAGGGGCGGTTTGTGCGGCATCAAAGCGACGTCACACAGCAGCCGTCCAATAGAAGCGGAGGGGCGGAGAGCAGCCGAAAAAAGTGACGCCCACCTCGTTGCCGGAGGACGCAGGTAAGGTGTTGTTCCTCGTTCCTGGGGTGTCACACATAGCGATGTGTGCTGCCTCAGGAACGATGAACAACCTGCGTACTGCAACAACAACGGTATTTGGGATTAGAACGACATGTCAACGATCAACGATTAGGTGAGTAATTTTGATCGTTACGTTTCACATACAACAACGTCACTAACTAGGCTGGATGTGCGTCATGAATACCGTGACCCCCAATGACATCTTGTTAGCGATGTCGTTGTGTGTAAAGCCTCCTTTAGTACTTGTTTATTTTCACCAGGTAAACCAATATAACTGCACAAAATTTAGAAATAAACATTTCTGACATGCAAAAACAAAACCCCAAAAAATTAGTGACCAATATAGCCACCTTTCTTTATGATGACACTCAACAGCCTACAATCCATACATTCTGTCAGTTGCTTGATCTTTTTACGATCAACATTGCGTGCAGCAGCCACCACAGCCTCCCATACACTGTTCCAAGAGGTGTACTGTTTTCCCACCCTGTAGAGCTCACATTTTATGAGGGACCACAGGTTCTCTATGGGTTTTTGATCAGGTGAACAAGGTGGCCAAGTCATTATTCTTTCATCTTTTAGACCTTTACTGGCCAACCACGCCGTGGAAAGGTTGAATGCATTTGATGGAGCAATGTCCTGCATGAAAATCATGTTTTTCTTGAATGATACCGACTTCTTCCTGTACCACTGCTTGAAGAAGTTGTCTTCCAGAAACTGGCAGTAAGTCTGGGAGTTGAGCTTCACTCCATCCTCAACCCGAAAAGGTCCCAAAAGTTCATCTTTGATGATACCAGCTCATACCAGTACCCCACCTCCACATTGCTGGCGTCTGAGTCGGAGTGGAGCTCTCTGCCCTTTACTGATCCAGCCTCTGGCCCATCCATCTGGCCCATCAAGAGTCACTCTCATTTCGTCAGTCCATAAAACCTTTGAAAAATCAGTCTTAAGATATTTCTTGGCCCAGTCTTGATGTTTTATCTTATATTTCTTGTTCAAAGGTGGTTGTTTTGCAGCCTTCCTTACCTTGGCCATGTCCCTGAGTGTGGCACACCTTGTGCTTTTTGATACTCCAGTAACGTTGCAGCTCTGCAATATGAGCAAACTGGTGTCAAATGGCATCTTGGCAGCTTCACACTTGATTTTACTCAATTCATGGGCAGTAATTTTGCGCCTTTTTTGCCCAACACGCTTCTTGCGACCCTGTTGGCTATTTGCCATGAAACGCTTGATTGTTCAGTGATCATGCTTCAAATGTTTGGCAATTTCAAGACTGCTGCATCCCTCTGCAAGACATCTCACAATTTTGGACTTTTCAGAGCCTGTCAAATCTCTCTTCTGACCTATTTTGCCAAAGGAAAGGAAGTTGCCTAATAATTAAGCACTTCTTATATAGGCTGTTGATGTAATTACACCACACCCTTCCTCATTACAGAGATGCACATCACCTGATTTACTTAATTGGTAGTTGGCTCTCAAGCCTATACAGCTTGGAGTAGGACAACATGTATAAAAAGTATCATGTGATCAAAATACTCATTTGCCTAATAATTCTGCACACAGTGTAGTCAGGTCATGGAGTGAGAATTCTGGCATATGGCATAACAAAGCTTTTCATGAATTAGATAAACTGTGGCATCACGTCCTCACCATGCCCCGTCCTACCCCAGCTCATCCCATTTTGGCAGAGTTGGGAGAAAATAATGGGAAAACTCCTAGCGGTGCCTAAACTTTGAGACTTTTCAAAGCTATTACTCCAGAATAATGGCATGAAAGCTTAGATGAATTAGGCCCCTATTTTTTAAGACGTTATCCTCTTAAAATGATAAAAAAAACCTTCTACAATTACTGTAAAGCAAGAAAAGAAATTATATTCCGCTATTTCATCCCTTATCAACACGTCTATAAAGCACCCTTTCTTTTATACTATAGATTGGACGTTTAGCTTCTTTACAGCAGCGCAGATTGAGCCACGTTTTGCCAGGATCCTGTTTGTTTCGTTCAGCTTTACAGCTTGTGGACCTTCTTTTGCACTGGTTATGGGTCACACAACCACACCCTTTTCCTTTTCATATGGGGGAAGACCCTATTGTGCTTGTTTTATTGCCAGTTTTATACACATCCCTTATCAATGTACTCCTGATGCCACCATGGTCTGTCAAGTCTATGTTTATAGGCAGCCAAAACACAATGGCTTAAACCAGTAATCACTGCAGCCACCAATATAACAGCTAGACCAGTGAACAGCTGTAGCATCTGTGTTATATCGGATATCAAAGGTAAGTAGGCTTTCTTCCTTATTTTGTAGCAATTCTGGCTGTTTTTTAAGAGAGCACTTGCAAATTATTAGTACTCATTAGTACTATATGACGCAGACATAGCGCGGTCGGCTATAAGGGCATTTTTCCAAGGTGCTGCCCCCAACAAGCCAATCTGTTTTGACCATGGTATTTAGATTCAGGGCTAGTGCAGCAAATGGATTATTTACCTTATCCCCTTGAATGCTTTAAAAATAAATTTAGACTCACTGGATTAATTCTATAGAAACCTTACCAATCAATATATTTCTGGAGCTATCACCTTGGGCAATGTGGACATTCTAATACCAGATGGGACAAACAGAGAGAATAAGTAATAAATGTGACAGTTTGCAGGAACAGTATTTGGTGAGTTTTTGATGTTGCAGATTTTCTGCATCTACAAGGGGCTGCTGATAAGACTTTGTGATCTTTTTTTGTTTCTAGAGTAACAAATTTTACATCACATGAAAGCCTTATGTGTCTAATAGATGTTTTCAAAATTTTGTGTTTGTTGCTTATGATAACAGTGTTCTATGTACATGAGAAAACAAAATGGTGGATTCTAATGCGATATTCACAGCAACTGAGAGCAGAGGAGTGATATAAATGACTGTGGAAAAAGAAGCGCAATAGGGTCTTACCCCAATAGATAAGGGGTTATAAAATAAGCGGTTCAACTCACCAATGGAAGTTGTGAAAGTCACAACTCCTATAAAAGCATGTAACTCCAGGTCCCGGCAGCAGTCCCCATAGTGGCTGATAACAGAAAGTAGTAGAGATGGGTTTTCCAAAGCCGCGCCAAAGACCAAAAGATACTGGAAGTATAGGATTAATGTTGCTTTATTTAATGCTCAGGTCAACGCATTTCAGAAGACTCAGCTTCCTTCATCAGGACAAACAGGCAATAGATTTGATGTTCTTTTGCCTGTTTGTCCTGATGAAGGGAGCTGAGTCTCCTGAAACGCGTTGACCTGAGCATGAAATAAAGCAACATTAATCCTATACTTCCATCATCTTTTGGTCTTTGGCGCGGCTTTGGAAAACCCATCTCTACTACTTTCTGTTAGCAGAGGAGGGATAAACTTTTTGTTTCTGCAAGGAAAGTCCGCAAAGGATATTCATGGTGATATGTCACAGACAATGGGGGATCAATGCTCTTCATATTCCTGGAACTGGGTTGCCAAATTTAAAACGGGCCACTTCAGCACCAATGATGAGGAACGTCCTGGATGACCGAGACTGGTTGTTTTTCCGGAGATAGTTGATGCTGTGCACAACTTCATACTGGAGAAACAACAAATTTCAGCTAAAGCAATAGCAGACATCATGGGGATTTCCTGTGAACTTGTTTGTGTCATTATCCATGAACATTTGGGCATGGGGTAGCTATCTGCAAAGTGGGTCCCCAAATGTTTGACAACAGATCAGAGAAGCATAAGAGTGAAAAATTCCCTTTCCATTTGTCAGTGTTTCTGGACTGATAAGAACTTCCTTGATAGACTGGTCACTATGGATGAGACCTGGATTTATTTGTATGACCCTGAAAACAAGGAGCAGTCAAAAGAGTAGAGGTACAGTGGTTCTCCTCATCCAAAGAAGTTTAGGGTGCAAAAATCAGCCATTGGTGATAGCGTCTGTGTTCTGGGATTAGGAGGGCGTACTGATAGTGGACTACCTTCAAAAGGGTTCCACTATTAATGCAAGGTATTACATTGAACTTTTTATTCAATTGACAGCAGCCCTGAAGGACAAGAGGTGCAGCAAGCTTTCCAAAGGAATCTTGCTCCTGCAAGACAACGATTCCGCTCACAATACACAAGCAACCATTGCAAAATTGGCAGAGCTAGGCTTCCAGCTGGTTGACCACCCACCTTATTCACCAGATCTAGCTCCCTACAACTATCATCTGTTTACAAACCTGAAGAAACACCTCAAGGGTACCAAATTTCACACCATTTCTGATGCTATGACTGCTACGGATGCCTGGTTTGACACACAACTGAAATCCTTCTTTTTGCAAGGCTTACAGAACTTGGAATACGGATGTAAGAAGTGTGTTGACATCAGTGGAGAGTATGTGGAATAAATGTAAGCTTCATCATCCTATCTCATTTCTTTCTGGGTAAAGCCAAAGACTTATCACCAGCCCTTCGTATTATGTAAATGAGGTTACTTGTTTATGTTTTTTTTGCATTTTGAGTTCATTTTTACATGCATTTTTATTGTTGTTGAGGCTGCAGTTTTTGTCCCTTTTTGGTATATTATTTTTTTAAATGAAGCTGCTTTGTTTGACATTTGCTAGTATTTTTCTTTGACAAAAGTTATTGATATAGTCATATGTACATTACATGCATTTTTAAATTTGGATGTAGTGAAAATGTACTATAACCACATATGCAGATTTTCCCCGAAATCTTCAGCATGTAATACAATTCTATGGCAAAAATCTGCACATGAAACTCAGTGTATCCACAAGAGAAATTGACACGTTGTGGATTTAAAAAAATATGCATAGCAGATCGGTTTACACATAAAAAAGCACAGGGGGCAGGCCTTTTCTATAAATCCCATTCACTTTGCTGGAACTGTAAGACACTACTTGAATATACAGTGGAACCTTGGATTAAGAGTAACTTGGTTTGAGAACGTTTTGCAAGACAAACATAGCTTTCTAAAAATTTGTAAGTTGGTTTAAATTCAGAGCAATGATTTGCAATAAGAGCAAATTTCCACCGTGTACACTTCCGGTTCTATCCTTTCACCACACTCTGACCGGCGCTAGAGGTAACTTTCTGTACATATGTAATGTTTACTGTATACAGTATACCATTGTACAGTATAGTAATAGCATTTCTATCAATTTGCAATTGTGGATACAGTATTGTACTCTTTCTGCTAACCAGTACAGGACATTGCTTATACTGTACCTCTCGAACATCAACAATAATGCTATTGTAAGCTAACGTGCAGTTTAATTTGTTTCATGTTTTTTCCTGTACTGTACAGTATTTTGTATTAGTGTACTGTGATTTATATGAATACAGTACATTATATTGTATTACTGTAATACATTTGTATAAATACAGTAAATATTTTTGGGTTGTGGAATGAATTGTCTGTGTTTCAATTATTTCCTATGGGAAAATTCGCTTTGATATGAGAGTAACTTGGTTTAAGAGCTCACTCCCGGAACCAATTATGCTCGTAATCCAAGGTTCCACTGTACAGTATATAACATCAAAAGCTCACCAAAACCTCATTTTGGGAACTTAACCTAATTGTCAGAGGGTTGATCTGCAGCAAAAAATAACTAGTTTACTAAATGCTACAGAAACTACAAGTAATCTATGAAAAACTCATGATTAAATTGATGAATGAAAGCCATTCCTTAAGTGACTTTTTCTAATGTATTTTATAAATTTACTTGCAAAATGCACAATGTAATTTATTACCATTTAAAGACTGATTGAATATATTCAATGTACCTAAAAATAAAGAAAAAAAATATTTTTTTTACGATTGTCAAGATATTTCCCTGAAATACCAGGAAAGTGAATGGGATATCTGAAATCACATACACGCTGCTTAATTTTTCCTTATAGATTTGAAGCAGATTCAAAATATGCAGCTTGTCAATTCTTTCAGCGTTTTTTCAGAATTATTCCCTCATTTAAAAATATGGGAAAAACACATTAAAAAAGTGGCAAAAATGCACTTATTTTACCTGCCAAGAGACACTTTTTTGGTGTAGAAATGTCTGCAGAAAATACCTAATGTGTGCACATACCCAACATTTTAGATAGTACAAAATCTGCCTAGGGAGAATGCAATGAAACAGTTTTCCATATAAAAATAATAATCTTTATTATTTAAATTAAATCTATAAAATATTAAGGTAGCTCATGAGGAGTTGGGCACTAAAAAGGCCAAAGAAAGGTGACCACAAGGTATAATTAGTAGGAAAATAGCAAAAGAGGTGAATAATGTATTAAGTCTTGATAAGCCACTCCTAACACATAATAAGGTTAGTATCCAAGAGACAAGTATGGAAAGGATAAATAGTGAGTAAAATCTTAGAAGACACACTTACCTGTATGGTGGCCAGGGTGGAGGTATATGCGGCCACTTTACCTTTAATTATGAGTTATAAGATTTTTTTTATTCTGCATTTATTTATACTCTTTGCTCATTCTTATTTAGCTATTACATAACATATCCTTCTAGTACCTATTTTCTTATTACAATTCTATGCACAAAGCGCAGTTTATAAAAATGGCTTGATGTGGAAAAATCTTAAAAATCTTACTGCACATAGCCATGAGCACAACTCTATTAATTGCCACTGTAATAAACTTGAAAGCCAGTAAGAAATCTGATCCTAGTACCAAATCACAACAAACCAAATCTACAAATCATTTCTGATCAATATACAAGATATGTCCCAGAGAGGGAACAAATCCTATATAATTGCTGTTGAAATACGATATTCAACATGTGCATGTGAGATTTGGGTGTCCAAATAATTTTGGACTTATTATATAATTGAATACATGATTGACAGAACTCCAATATGCCTATCTACCAAATCTGTATTGCTAAGATGGCCATAGTAAGCCAATATCGGCCGATCCTGCTGATATTGGTGAGTATAGCCCATAAAGTGTGTGGGTACTGGCCAACTGATGTTCAGGGGAGAGGTCTATTGGCCAAGTCCAATTTTAGACTGTTAACTGTTGCATACTTCTACCAGAGATAGCTACCAGCTGACATGTCAGCAGCATGTCCATAGAAAACGCAGGAGGGCTTAGCCGAACAAGCGCTCCTGTGTATGGGAGATTTGGCTAAGATGGCTGCTGGTTGAAAGATTGTCAGAAGCATTGTTCAGCCTAAAGCCATCTAATGTGGAGGGGGGACTTTAAATTCTTCCGTCATCTCTTGCTTCCCTTCTGTTCTGCGTGTAATAGTTCTGGCTCATTTGCTATTCTGACATTATGTTTATGTGACATAATTAAGTCATGATCACACATTGATTGTTTAAATTGTTAGGCGCACTAGGTGGGGTGGATCCTCGAAGCTCGAGGTCCTGGTGGGAACATGGGCCATGGACATCAGTGTAGCAGGCAGTTGGGGCTTGCGGGAAATAGATGTCCTGGAGACTGCAGACAGGTAGTAGAAATATTGCAAGACCAAAAACAGGTAGCAGAGGTACTAGAATCTGCAGGCAGACAGGAGATGTCTTGGAGACCGCAGAAGGATAGCAGAGGTGCTGGAACATAGATAACCATGCACAAACAAACTAAAAGTTCTTTATACCAAGACACATCTGTGTGTCTTTGTATGCCGTTTATAGGTTTAGGAAGCTAATTATATGGGTGAACACCAAGTTACTTGCAAAGTCCGATGTGAAGCACAAGAAAATTTGATGGATCGGGGTGAAGGAAGCAGAGCCCAGACCCAGGACAGGTGTGTAACACAAATATTGCTTGCATCTTAACAAAAACTTTATTGTTTTTCCTTTTATTTTTTTAACTTAAGTTTATCTGGCAACCAAGCCCACCCTATACAGGCGGCACGGTGGCTCAGTGGTTAGCATTGCAGCGCTGGGGTCCTGGGTTCAAATCCCACCAAGGACAACATCTGCAAGGAGTTTGTATGTTCTCCTCGTGTTTGCGTGGGTTTCCTCCGGGTACTCCAGTTTCCTCCCACACTCGAAAGACATACAGATAGGGACTCTAGATTGTGAGCCCCAATGGGGACAGTGGTGCCAATGTATGTAAAGCGCTGTGGAATTAATAGCGCTATATAAATGAATAAAATTATTATAAATACATTGCTTTAACCTGTTGGAGGACAAGGAAACAAAATTATAGGCTGAAGTCACCCTTGCATAAAGCTTGGTTTTCATGGCACGCATAGCTCACTTTGCCAGTTTGGCCAACAAAAACACTACAGCCTAAATCTAAATAATTTTAAGAAAATGGAATCTGCAATGTGACCTATCAGATAAATGTGGTTTTATTTCAGAATCCATTGCTTGTTTCTCAGAAATAGCCAGCTCTCTACCTCCATCTGTCTCCTGAACTTACTCAGAAATACAGCTAAAATTTATCTTGTTCAAAACATGATGGACTGCAAGCTGTCTGTATCATCATACTGTAACTGTCTATAGAAGTCTATGGAGAGGGGGAGGTGACAGGAGGAGAGGGAGAACAGAGAGAGAGAGACATGGTGCTGCTTCTTTTAAGTAGTTTTTTTCTCACTAGTCAATGTTGGATTCTAAGCCACAGTGCTGATCTAAAATTCCCTGCAAGTGGTTGCTGTTTTTGTACATGTGTTGCATAGAGTTGGAAAAGCAGAAATCACTCATGTTTGTGTGTGCAGAGTATGGGAGAGCATAAGGAGCTAATCTCCACCCACTAGCTTAGACTCAACTGAAAATAAGAACGAGTGCATGCAGAGAGGAAGAATACAGTTTCCAACTCATAATTGTAAGTAGCGTTCTTCCTCAGGATGCACCCGGTAGCTTTTCTTAAATATCACCTAAAACTGCAGGTAAACTTTAAGAATGGAAAATAATAATTATAAATAAATACATTAATTAAGTAATCAAAAAATGTTGTATTAATAACAATAATCTATGATGATCTCTTGGAAACGTTTTGAAAAATGTTGCCAGTAAAAAAATAAAATGTTATTTGGATGCACAAGGATGCACAGATTTTAAGTTATTTACGAAGTTATGCATTTAAAGGAAGGGTATGTGCATGCAAAGATTTTTTTGGGGGCATTAAGAAATGAGTTTTCTAGTGGAAATTGTTTCAGGAAACACTCTGTCTTTGAGAAGATTTTGGATTCCTGAAGATTCTCGTTTTCTCATTTTTTCCTGAAGTTGTTTTCAATGCCTTCTGATTGAATAGTGCCTAGTTAGGAGGGGTTCCATCCTTAATGACGTCAAGATAAATACATAATTTTTTAATGTGTTTTTCGTGTTACATGGGAATTAATGTTTAGGTAACTGTCATATTCTTTTTTTTTTTGCTGATATCTGGCAATATTAGAGGAAGAAGAATAGAAATAAGTGTTTGTTTTCCCATTTAAATGTTTTCCCATTTAAACATTTGTTCCTCATTCTGTAACAATTATTTTTAATATATTTCACACATTTTTTTATGTGGATGGGGATGGTAACAGCAACTTGGATTGACAGTGTTTTTTTGTTTTATTTTTCTTCCTCATCATTATTATTATTATTGATCTTTAGTTCTCATTTATTTTACACATTGTGCCCTCCAAAAGTTCATAAAAGAATTTTGAGGATATTTAAATATTTTTATTTTCATCTGATTTCCCTTGTAACTGGGGCTGGTATATTAGCCTCAGTTACAGTGGAAATGCAGCCATAACAGAGCTGAGTGGGTCTATTATGACCCAGCAAAAGCCTACAGGGCTACAAAGCAGCTACTCCTCCCTCATAATACACAGTCAATATGTGACCACTGCGTATGAGGGAGGAAGTACCATGGGTGCCATGGATTCTATGTATACAGCTATGGAAAAGGCACAAATTGTGTGTCTTCTATATGAGGACTGGCTGCTTCTGCATCTATTTGATTGCATGTAGCTGCTCGTCTGTGCAGCGATGCCTAAGAACATCACTGTAGAGCAGGATGAGGACCACCTGGACGTTTAAGGTCTATGGGGGGGAGTCCAGCAGTAGTTAAAAGAGGTGAAACACACCTGTATTTCTTCCCATCATGTTTCAAAACCTAAAACTGTAAAAATGGTCAAAAGACAGAAAAAGTGGACAACAAAATGTGTTTACAATAGAAATGAATATGGAAAAAGTCATTCAAGTGTTTTTCAAGCAATTCAGTAGGCTTTCTTTTTTGCAACAAACCTACTACCAAAGAGTCATCAAACATTTGTGTGCACATTCTCTTAGAAACCTTAATCCAGTCTTCCAGCTCTGACTATGTTTATCATGTATAACTTTTGGCAGCATCTACTTAACAATTGGCAGCGTGTCTGCAACTTAATCTTGCAGAATAAAACAAATATATGCATGTAGATTACTTTTTCACTTTGAGAACTACACCCACATATGCACACAAATATTGTATCATGGGTATGTAATTTCAGTAGAGTCATTGTGAATCTAGATTTTCTTGTGAGTTAATATGTTGTAAAGGAAGATTAAACTGCTATTGTGGGAATATACATTTTTGCATTTCAATAGTTTATACATGGATTTTAAGTTTTCATATATGCGGCCGTCATATCACAAACTGAGCAGTTGTAAAAGTATACACTAATTACAAATGGGAAAAAAAAAATTCTCATTCACACAATTCCTTTTTTTCCTGGCTCAAATGGAAAAGTGCTGCATTTTGGAAAGAAGGAGCATGTCCGTGCTTTCAACATTTTTACAAAGTTTTTTCACATTGAAAGTGCAAAAACACAGCAAAAATGCTACAACTGAACATAACCTAAGGTGTGGAGGAGGTGGTCACTATACAGGAATAAAATTTTAGAGGGCCAGCAACCAGCCCTGACTCATACATTTTAAAGGGCCAGCAGGTGTGTCGCCCAGGGAATGGGGCACTCAGTATCGGGCGGTTTGCAACTGGGAAATGTCACTTTGGTGGCCGTTGCCCGGTCCCGTGCCCTGGGTGCTTTTTAATGGGAGGTATTTACAGGGGGGATTAAAGTCATTAGTGTGATGCCACCTGTGGGTTACGGTTAATATGGTGGAACCTCCGCTGCTGAATGAGTTACCTCTGAGGCTGGTGCTGATGGCAGCTATGATGGTAGGCCTTCCGCAGGTAAGGCTGAGCAAGGGGATTAGTATGATGGGGACCAGTAATAAGGGAGGCCACACCATGATTGTAGTTAATAGTCTCTACTCACTCTTAACCCTCGGACAGCCGGTTCAGGTCCCTGGGAGTCGAGTGCCAGCTTGGTGACTCATTTGCTCGGTTGCTCTGTCCCTGGCAACCTCAGTCTGGTTGGGTCCCCGTAGCTTGAAGCGGTTTGGGGCCCTGACTGTCCCTTTGTGTGGCAGTCTCCTTGTCCATATGGCGGGCAGTGTGGACCCTGTAGAGCTGGTCTGTGTCCCGAACCTTGATCTTTGCTTTACTGCTGGTGCCCCCGGATCTGTGGGTCAGTGAGGTCCGTGAAGGTCACCTCACTGTGCAGGTATTTGCCAGGACATAAGAAACTGTCGCCTGACCTAGGGCCCTGTGCCCCGTCAGTGCTCTGGTCCCAGTGGTACGTGGGTGTACCTGCCCTGGCGACCACTCTCCTGTGCCCCCGGGTCACCGTCTACACGACCCAGCTCTCAGGCACATCTTTCTCCTTCACTCTTTACTACTGTTCTGTCTGCTGTCCACTCCCACCAGGCTTTCTAGTTCCCCTGGTCTGGCTCCACCCTCTAGGTGGCCATCTAGTCAGTGATCCCTGGTGTGGAGTGGAAACTGGGATTTTAGTGTGTTTAGCTGTTGCTGGCACTGGTGTTCCAGGTTCCTGGGGGTAGGCCCTGCATCCTGGTGAGGATGCAGTACCTAGTAGTGCCCTGAGTGGCTCAGGGGCGCTACACAGGCCTCAATCAATTTTTAGGGAACTAGTAGCTGGCCTACACTTATTTTTTAGAGGGCCAACAACTGGCCCTCACATCATTTTTAGAGACCCAGCAGGTGTCCCTAATGCATCAATTTTAGAGACCCAGCAGGTGGTCCTAACGCATCATTTTTAGAAGGGCAGTAGGCGGTCAACAATCAATTTTTAAAGGGCTAACAGCTGACCCTCACTCAAATTTTTGAGGGCCTTCAGGCAGCATTCAGAATTTTTAAAGGGCCAGCAGGTGGCCCTCATACAAATTTTAGAGGGACGGCAGCTGGCCCTCACTTATGATTCTAAGAGGGTCAACAGATGACCCTCGCTCAATTTTTAGAGAACCAGCAGCTGGACCTCACTCGTAATTTTTAGAGCCTAACAAGCATTCCCCACTCATAATTTTTAGAGGGCCAGCAGCTGGCCCTCACTCATAATTTTTAAAAAGCCAGCAGCCGGCCAACACTCATAACTTTTACAAGCCCAGCAGGTGACCCTCAAACGAGTCACATGGGCATGACGTCATCCCAGTTCCTGTATTTTCTTCCTTCTGGACAAGAGCTGATTAGTTGTCCTCCTAAGCCCCTACAGCGCTCGCATAGCCAAATCCTCCTAGTGACTAATTTAGCCACAGGAAATGGTAAGTCCTGGTGGGCCCTACAGGGCCACCCCCCCTTTCCCCACTAGTAGCTATGTTACTGTGCACATTAGATATCCTCATTAATTTAGTATGCCATACGCGGTATTACAAATATCTGCAAATGATGCAAAAAAAAACCCTGGTGAATAAATATTTACTGCACTGCAAAAAAACTATTTCTTTTTGTTCTTTTTATTCTAACAGAGAAAAACAGACACAAATGTAAACATATAATCTTTCCAACCACAGTTATTCACAAACTACTCAGTACTGGAATATCTGGTGACTTTATGGTCACCCACGCATTTCTGCATTCAGCTCACTTAGTGGGAGTTACAATAGTGAGATCACATTTAACTACTATACAATGCAAGAATGTTTTTCTTCATTGTGCGTATTTTTGATAAATTGAAATATGTGTATTCTTCCGTTTACATTTATAATGTACTTCTGATCTGTAAGTATAAAAATAGGTTGATATTTTCTTATCTTGAGCCAGAATGTTCAAGATAAGTGTAGAAAAATATAATTTATTTACAAGTTTTAATATACAGAGAGTGTCAAGTGAAAGGGTAATATGAGTCAGTAACAAATGAAGAAGTGGCATGTGACAAAATATTCTTAGTAACTCAGATTAGTTATAGCATAATTTCAGATATATATTTATTTATGGATTTGTTGTAAAATTATTCAGCATGTCTGTCCTCTCCCATTCTGTCTATATATCTGGTCTTTGGACCTAATACACCATGGTAACAAACTTAAAATTAAAATCATTTGCAAAGTTGCTGCCTTGTAGTGGATTTCACGACAAGAATAAATAATGGAGTATCAAGAATGACAAATGCATTTTTTATATAGTGCATTTTCTGCTTACATCAGAGACATAGGGTAGGTTGCCTGTTACCGTGGTAAGGCAAACATTTTGCGCACCCCAGCAGGTGGTTCATTAGCACTAATGCGAGCGTCACACGAGACAATCTATCGTGCAATATGTCGTTGGGGTCACATCCGGCAACGCTTGTAACGTCGTCCCGTGTGACACCTATGAGCGTCTGTAAACGATCACAAATCGGTTATGAATCGCGAATTGTGTACAGGTCGCTCATTTTTAAAAAATCGTTTATTCTACTTTGCGCCAGTTGTTCATCGTACCCGGGGTAGCACACATCGCTCCATGTGACACCCCGGGGACGATGAACACAGCTTACCTCCGCCCCTCCGCTTCTATTTGCCGGCCGCTGTTTGACGTCGCTGTGACGCCGAACGTCCCTCCCCCTTCAGGAAGTAGATGTTTGCCACCCACAGCGAGGTCGCTCAGCAGGTAAGTACGTGTCACGGTGGTTTAACGACTTTGTGCGCAACGGGCAACTAATTTTCCGTGACGCCCAAACGACGGGGGCGGGTACGATCGCTCGTGCAATCGCACGATAGATCGTACCGTGTGAAGCTCGCATAAGTCCCTTGTACAGTTTTCAGTATTGTAGTTTAAGGAAATATTAATGTTACTAATATAAAATGCGTATACATAGTTCATTATTACATATAATACTATTATAATATGCCAAAATATCCCTTCACACCATGACCACTACATGGTAAATAAGTCATACTTCTATGGAAGAAAACACACTATATAAAGACCAATATTCCCAATAATATTTTAAGCACAATGAAATTAAGGGCATACCATATTATTATAGACTGGGGATACACAAAATTATGTTCCCCAGACAAGTAGAAACTTCAAAAATCATGTAAACACAGGAGGACAAGAAATATAAATACCAAAATATATGAAAAGAAAAAATAAATAAATTGAGAGAATATTTGTAAAAAAGTTAATCACAGAAAAAATTCACATTGAATAGAAGAAAGGATAGGTACAACAATATAACGGTGCAGATAGCACTTTACATAATTACAGCAGAAGGAGTACAACCCCCCTGCCACCAACAAACTCAATGAGAGTAAAGAACAGACCTATATAAATACAATAAATAAAGCCCACCAAGGGTCAGGGAGGGACATGAAGTCAAACATGTGCAACGTCTGTTGCTACCAGGGAGGGGGCTCCTTCCCTGCTCTCCACCAAATCTTAATATCACAGAGGTAAAGTAGTAATTATTATGCACTTTACGCCATGTACTTTTTTGTGGCTCCTTGCTGTGACACAGATTGTACTATAAGGGTGTCATGTCAATACCAATAAATTTGAAAATATCATTAGCTGGATAATTTAACAAGGAGGTGCAAATATTTGCAACAGCCTTAGGCCTTGGCACCTGTAGTAATCATCTTGGTGGCCAATATACACTACACCTCAGAGGAACATGGCTTCACTGTGTAAGTACATGGTTGTCATTGACTTTTAGTAGTTCTATGATTTGTAAGGCTAAGTTCACATTTCCGTTGTTTTGCATCAGTCACATGCGTTGCTTGACGCATGTGACTGATGCGTTGTACAACGGATGACAACGGATGACAAAGAAAAGAATTTCATTGTCGGACTCCGTTGTGTGCTGGGGCGGAGTTCGGGGGGGGCAGAGTTTAGGGGGTGGAGTTTGGGGTCGGAGTTCGGGGCGGAGCTGACGACGTCAGACCGCGGTCTGCATGGCTGGGGACAGGTGAGTGAGTGAGAGTGTGTGTGTGTGTGTGTCTACATGCGTGTGTTCATGCGGAGTGCGGGAGGGGGCAGAGCGTGAGGGGGCGGAGCCGTGCGGGGCCATGGAGCTAAGGACTTCAGTGCCGCGGGGACTACAGGGCTGGGGACAAGTGAGTGTGAGTGTGTGTGTGTGTGCACATGCGGAGTGCGGAAGGGGGCGGGGCCGAGTGGTGAAGTGTCGGCCTCCTTGCACACTGTATCCAGGGTAAATATCGGGTAACTAAAAGCAAAGCACTTTTTGCATGGTTACCCGATATTTATCTTGGTTACCAGCGTACACCGCTTAGCGCGGGCTCCCTGCACCCGTAACCACTGTAAATATCGGGTAACTAACCAAAGCACATTGCTTGGTTACCCGATGTTTATCCTGGTTATGGGGGCAGGGAGCCAGAGAGCGCATGCGCAGCAAAATCCTATCCTCAAAAAATGTTACAGGCTGCGTTGCTCCCCCCCGGCGGTCAGTTAAAAAACGACTGACCGCGATGCAGAGGATGCAACACAGCATCATCAGTCACAATCGGTCACTAATAGAAGTCTATGGGGAAAAACAGGATTCCTGCCAAATATTTTGCAGGATACCGTAATTCCTCAAGGCTACGGATTGTGACTGATGCAAAACAATGGAAGTGTGAACTTAGCCTTAGTTATTTTTGAGTGAATAAACTGAAAAGAGGTTACAGACAGTTCCATTGTTGGCTATTGGCTGACTCACAGATACCCTTGATCGGTGGATCCAACTGGGTTAAAAAAAATAACTCGGTTTGGGTCCAGTATCTGTGACAATGTTTTTGACTGCTCGCAATCAAAGACGCTGTCTGTGTCTCTATATTGACGTAAAAATAAATAAAAAATTGGTGAAGGTCCCAAATATTATGATACCCAGCACAGATAAAGCATATGGCTACAGGCTGTAAACCCCAGACATGTGTTTATCTTGACTATATATCAAAATAAGAGGGACCGCATGCGGCTTTTTTAAAATGATTTAAATAAATAATTTCAAAAAACAGCGTGCGGTCCCCTCAATTTTGATACCCAGCATTTATAAAGCCGACATCTCGGACTGGTATTCTCAGGATAGGGAGACCCATACTTATTGGGCCCTCTAGGCTAAAAATAGCAGCCTGCAGCTGCCCAGGTTTGTCACATCCATTAGATTTGACAATCCTGAAACTTTACACGGCTCATCCTGATTGCCCTGGAGCTTTTAGTCAACTCAATTGAAACCCACTGCCAGATTGCTGTAGTGTTGGATTGCGGGACATGGTCGAATAGCAGTCCAGCAATCCACACTTGGTACCATAAGAAACCGGCCGTGAACTCCATTGACCTGACTGACATCACTGCTTCTCAATGCTGAGACGCCTGCAGCCATCAGTGTGTCCCAGGAGTTGCAGTGATTGGCAGTGTTCTCCATCACTGCAGCTTCTGGATGTAGGAGAACCGGGATCATCGTAGGATGCCGTGTGGATTACGTCAAACCTGTAGCTTTTGGGGTGTTAATAAATCGGTGAAAGAGGGTGTGTTTTTTTAGTACTATTTAAAATAAAGGTTTTTTTGTATGTTTGTGTTTTATTTTCTTTTTACTTACAGGGTTGGTAATGGGGGGTCTTATAGACAACTCTCCATTCCAACCCAGGACTTCATTGCAGCTGTGATTTTTAACAAATCACGGCTGATATCAACCCCATGTATTACCCTGACTGCTACCACCAAAGGGCAATCGGGATGAGCCGAGTAAAGCACCACAATTGGCGCATGTAATAGATGCGCCAATTGTGGGGCTGATATTTTTATTCTTGGAAGGGCCCAATAACCATGGACCTTTCCAGCCTGAGAATACCAGTCCCCAGCTATCTGCTTTCTCTGCACTGGTTATTAAAAATGGGCAGGAGCCTATGTTGTTTTTTTTAATTATTTATTTAAATAATCATAAAAAAAATGTTGTGGAGCCTCTATTTTTGGGGGCTGCAGCCACAGCTGTCTACTTTAACTGAGCTGATTATCACAAATAGGTAGGGCACTATACATCACAGTGGAGTAATACTCTGACAATATTATTCCCAGAATCGACCTATGTTTCAGAGGTGCATCTAAAAGGCAGGACAAAGAATACATCGGGTTACTGCAGCAACCGCTATATGTGTCTACAGTGTTTGTGACGTGCACAACCCTCACAGGTGAGCCTTCTAGATCTCACTTCACCCACTGCTCCTATTAGATAAGACCCTATCTTTTTCTTTTGTTTCCAATTTCTTTGATTCAAAGATGCATCCAGGCATCTTCCCTATGCAGCTCCCATTGAGTTCAACCCTTTCCATCCATTTCAGCAATTTTTACAGCCCCACCAGACATCCTGAGAGGGTCCACTGGAAAATTGAGTTTACCGTTGACTTGCATTAGATTCGTTATTCGTGATCAATACAAAATTTTAAAGACGAATAATCTGAACCCAAATATTTCACTATTCACCCATCACAATTTACCAGTCTAGAAGACCCACTCTTTCCAGGTGGTTTAAAGATGTTTTCTGAGGCCCTCCTCTCTGTCTTTTCCAGGGTGTATTTTAGTGCCTTCTTTCAATTTTTACTAGGCCTTGTACTTAGGGCATAAGCGTCACCACTGTAGGAGTCCCACTCTCTTTATAATGACCCAAAAATGTATTATGAGGCCATCCTTCATGTCTCTTCCAGGATGTATTATAATACCTTCTTTATATAAATACATTGAAATACGGTGAGAGATGGTCCAGCTATCAAGGCAATGTTCACACAATCCATTTTTGCTGCGTTTTTTGCAGCATTTTTTCATGAGTTTTATGCAAATTAAAAGCTGATTTTTCCATCAGAAAAAGCTAGGAGATTTTCATAAATGTAATGCACACAATAATTTTTTTTTTCTTGACTGAAAAGGAAAACTGCTGTGTTTTTGAAAGAACCAGCATGTCAATTATTTTAACATTTTTATGGTGTTTTTTAAACATTGAAAGTGATGAGAAAGTGCAAAAATGAAGGAGGAAGGTATTGTTTTCACTTTTTGAATTTGCATTATATACATATCATTATATAGTAAAGAATGTTTTCTATAAAAAATTCTTGTAAAATCAATATTACGTTCGGTTTCTATGTTTTATTGTGACTCTGTAAATGAGGCGTAATACACTGACAACATTGTTCCCAGCAGCGACCTGAAAGTCAGAGATGCATCCAGGCATCTTCCCTATGCTGTTCCAATTCCATTTCAGTGTTATTTCCATCCATTTCAGCGATTTTCAAGCCCTCTAGACCTCCTCGAAGGGTCTCTCAGAAAAACGCTCAACTTACCCTTTGACTTCCATTATACCCGTTACTCGAATCGAGCCCATGCGAGCGTTCGACCAGCTCAATTCAAGTATCGAGCACTTGAGCATTTTAGTGCTCACTATGTATTATTATACATAATACATACATATGCATAAAATATCCAGTCATCTTTAGTTTTTATTGGCAAGCCAACCTAATTATTGTATATTCTCATACCAATTCATACAAGGTAAGCAATTAATTAGAGAATTCTTTTGGCAGTAAACCGGTTACATAACCTAAGGCAATCTGGCAATCTCCAGTAGTGTGGAACGTTTGGCACATTAAATGCTGCAGCTTATATAACAGAGGACACAATCAAGATTATGCCAGTATATACTGTAAATGTATTAGACAATATATTTATTTTTTAACTTAGAATATAATGTAATAATGCGCCTGTCAATGATACTTTTCAGGATTTATTGGTAAGCCAATACACAAAGCTGTTACTCCATTTTTCTTTACAAAATCAATGCACAATTGACCAGAGACTTCTTTGGCAAGAAGCTGGTTAAATATCTAAAGTTCTCCAGTTAACGTGGGATGTTTTGCACAATAACTTCTATGTTCAGCATGAGATTGTTTATTATGACAGAAGTTACAACCAAGATAATGCCAATTTAGACAGTTATACGTTTTGGACATTTTGTGATTTTTTTTTGGCCACAGCAAATATATACATTAAAATAAATATGAAATAGCAAAATGGTCATAATCACTAACAGAAAATTGGACGTCTAAACTAATGCAAAAATGGTAAAATGAAAAGTTAATCAAGTTTTAGCACAATTTTATTAATCTGGCAGGTCAAAGCCTGACCATAGATGTAAATAGCTTTTGTTAAGCAAAATGTATTATATTTACTTTTTTTTAAAATGACAGCCAAGTTCACACCTCATATTATGGATGACCATTTTTTTTTACTATGAAGAGTAGTAAAACAATAGTAGCCATAACTGGGATAAATATATAATAGAATCCTATAATCAACAAATCAGGTATAATACTGTAGAACAGAGAAGCACAATAGGGTCTTACCAGGTAGGGGAATTAATAAACAAAAATTAGCGCACTCATCTATTCAGGTTGTGACAGTCATAACCCCTATATTCACGTGCAATGATGATATCAGCCACAGCCTTGAGGTTTGAGATGTAGAATCAATAGGAGAGAAAATCGGGTATATGCCGTATTAACACCACGGAATCCAATCTTGATATAATTCCTTTATTTTTTGTACAGGTCGACGCGTTTCAGAGACATCCGTTTCCTTCATCAGGACATCAAAAGAACAGTATCAATACTGTTCCTTTGATGTCCTGATGAAGGAGTCGGATGTAAGTTTCTGAAGAGGAAAAGTACAAATTACGCATTAGCTATATATTGTACATAGTTGTCTTAAAGTGGCTCTTTAGTAAAACACTTTATAAAAACTGGTGGTCTCCCCACTGAGCTGTACAACATCTGATCTTGCTCAGCCAAAGTCATCTGCATCATGAGGCCAGCAAACACCTCTAGAGCACAAGTCCCCATACCCAGCCAGGACCACCAATTTTATGTAACACCTCGCCCATGGCTATCGCCCCGCACCACATTACAACTATCTGCATTAAAAGTATAAGCGTTGATAAGTTTGAAAATTGCTATTTGTGTTTGGAAACTTTTGTCTAATTTCTGTTATTTTCTTAAACAAAAAAAATATCAACTTAAATTTACCACTAACATAAAGTATAACGAGTCATGAAAAATACAGTCTCAATATCATTGGGATAAGTTGAAACATTCACCACACTGGTCCAATTGGAAAAAAATGTCTAGGTCACTAAGACTCACCGGAATTTGTGAGTGTTTAGTTTTACTCATAAAATACTGCGTGCGCAGAAAGGAGAAAGAGTCATTTTGGGATGGATGGGCAAGATAAATACACAATCTCCATCAAGGCTAAGTGACCTATTGCCTACTGAATACACATTATATTGTTATAGATTTTCTTAAAATTTCAAGAAAAATTTTAATTAGTGTATTTATATAGATTACTAGGCATGAGCAAACCCGTTGATGTTTGGATTCAGCCGAACTCTAGTTAAAAGTTTGGTTTGGTACCAGAACTTGACCCTGGACACTGAACTCCATAAAAGTCAATGGGGACCCGAACTTATGTGCTGTAAAATGGCTATAAAATGGTCGTAGTAAGGGCTAAGGTGCTGCAAATTGAAGCAAAATGGGGATAAAAGCAAGATAAATGCCCTGCAAACAGATATTTCTGTCACCATATCATTCATGGTTAAATAGGAAGTAACGTGAGAAGGAAAAAGAGGGCGATCCGGCACAAATCCTCCTTATGTTAAACCATTCAAGTCTTTATTTGGACATCATTAAAAAACATCGTGAAGACCGAAAAATCACTTAGATGGTACAGGTACAAATCATGATGGCTTAACGCGTTTCGGACTATTAATAAAAACAAACAAGTCCTTAATTATAATTAATTACTTATGATTAAGGACTTGTTTGTTTTTATTAATAGTCCGAAACGCGTTAAGCCATCATGATTTGTACCTGTACCATCTAAGTGATTTTTCGGTGTTCACGATGTTTTTTAACAATGTCCAAATAAAGACTTGAATGTTTTAACATAAGGAGGATTTGTGCCGGATCGCCCTCTTTTTCCTTCTCACGTTCCTTGTTACCGGTCGGGATAGACCGAAGGATTCCAGGCACCCGCAAGGCTGAGCAGTCCGGGCAGCAGGTGAGCTGAAGAAACCATTTTTTATATCTCCATTTAAATAGGAAGTAGATGACAAAAAATTTTTTAAGAGAGCCCACAGAGAGACTGTTGTCAGAGTTCCCCCAAGAAAGCAATAGTTTAAGAGTGCTGCTGTAGCGTCCACGGGGCCTTAGGGTACTCGTCACTGGGCCAGTGGTTACTTGGGGTAGCTGTGACTGCCCTGACCCCGTTTCGTGACCTCGTCGGCTACATGTTAAATAAGAACAGCAAACGGACAAGTGTCCAATACAGATGGGGATGGAAGGAGGGTGACGGGCCCCTGGGAAGTGTGTCACCGGTTGCAGCGGTGACTGTGGTCTTGGCCTCCTCCACCGCTGACCCTTCCTGCGACTAGTCCTCTCCCAGGGGCAGTACTGGATGGGGAATGGGGATGCTTCGCAGCTCCACTCGCGGTATGCGGCCAGGAACTAGCCGCCGCTGCACAGTCTCTCTCCGAGGCAGTTGTTATGTGCAGCCGGGATGGTATCGCTCCCCACGGGTGGAGCAGGGTACCCCAGGAGGTTGGTGAGAACGGGGCTGGCAGTCCAGGGGAGCGCCGGAGCGCAGGGCGGTGGCTGTTACTCACAGAGTCACCAAGTGCGGGTTCCAGTCACTTTATTTACTGGCTCAGGTGGTATGGCACCCCGGGTGCTGTTCCTTGCCATCAGAGACTCTGGTCGCTTCCCAGGCAGGTCAGAGGCTGGATCTGGTTTGGTAATCAACCTGTCTCCTCCCTACATCTGTGACCTAGTCTCCCGGTACTTACCTGCACGTAACCTTCGATCCTCACAAGATCTCATTCTCTACTCCCCTCTCATCTCCTCTTCCCACCATCGCATCCAAGATTTCTCCCGTGCCTCCCCCATACTCTGGGATGCTCTGCCTCAACACATCAGACTCTCACCTACCTTGAAAAGCTTCGAAAGGAACCTGAAGACCCACCTCTTCCGACAAGCCTACAACCTGCCGTAACCCTCAGTCTGATACAGCGCCGCACAATCAGCTCTACCCTAACCTACTGTATCCTCACCCATCCCTTGTAGACTGTGAGCCCTCGCGGGCAGGGACCTCTATCCTCCTGTACCTGTCTGTGTCTTGTATTGTTTATGATTACTGTACTTCTTCCTATTATGTACACCCCATTCACATGTAAAGCGCCATGGAATTGATGGCGCTATAATAATAATTATTAATAATAATAATAATAATAATAATAATAATAATCTGTGGCCTTTTTCCCTCCATGCACAACTCTGTATTCTTCCCCGGTCTCGGTCCGTACAGGCTGCAGCCTGGGCCTCTCGTGGGTCGGACCTCTATCCCCCTCTCTCAGGCTCCCTCTCTGCTGCCGCACCTCGGCCACCCTGACTAGGGCTCTGTACCTCTCTTGTGCCCATTCCCGTCTCTCTGGCGACTGCTCCTTTTTAGTCCACGATTACAGCTGCTGGGTCCTGTCTCTCTAGATGTTACTGGCCCCCAGCTTGGTGGAGCTGTCTGTTCGGTGCATCCAGACAGCTCTGTTCTGCCTTCAGGGAGCTGCACATTGTGTGTCTGCTCTGTTTCGTGTCCAAGCTTGTTCTGAGGTAAAGTGAACCTGTTTTCTACTCCTAACTGCTCATGCCCCCACTTTGCAAGTTGCTAAGGCAACCTGGGTCTGCTAAGAACTGGCTGAGTCACTTCCTGTGTCTGTAGAAACATTGTTAACTATTTCCTAGTGACTGCTTCTCCCTGCTGTATGGTGGTGTGTGTAAAACTTACCAGATTATCAGCTTCACCTGACCAGGGAGGATATAATGATATACCCTGTAGCGACCAGTCTCAGGGGCGCTACACTGCCACAGAGAATGTCGTCAGGGTTCCCCCACAGAGACAAATTTTAAGAGTGCCCCCACCGAGACTGTTGTCAGAGTGCCCCACAGAGCTAATATTTCACGAGTGCCACCACAAAGACTGTTTACAGAGCTCCCCACAGAGTCAATATTTCAAGTTTCCTGCCACAGAGCCTGTTTTCAGAGTTCCCCACAAAAGCAACATTTTAGAAGTACAGCCACATAGCCTCTTTTCACCACAGAGACAACCATTTAAGAGTACCGCAACAGAGCCTGTTTTCAGTGTTCCCCACAGAGCCATCATTTAAGCGTACAGCCAAAGAGCTTAATTTCAGAGTTCCCCACAGAGGCAACATTTTAGAAGTGCAGCAACAGAGACTGTTTTCAGAGTTCCCCACAGAGACAACCTTTTAAGAGTACCACCATAGAGCCTGTTTTCAGTGTTCCCAACAGAGCTATCATTTAAGAGAGCATCCACAAAGCCTGTTTACAGAGTTCCAGGACAGAACCTTTTTAAATTACCATAGAATAAAAAAATAATCTTGTACCAGGAGGTGGAGGTCCAAGTAGTTGATGAGGAGGTGGACGTGATGGTGTAGGAGGAAGAGGCAGAGGAGGAGGTAGCCAACAATTATTTTGGAGTAAGGAGATTCCAAAACAATGGAAACGGCAAATTGAATGAACAAACTGCTGTTGAGTATTATAATGGCTGGGTTTGGTTGTTATACTTCTCTAGTCAGCCAAATGTAAGGACAAGTCCTTTGGGATTCACACCTGGTTCATTTTAATGAATGTCAGCTTGCCCACATTGGCTGTGGACAGGCGCCTGACTGTGATCACACACCTTGCCATGCTAAACACATGTTACCAACAGTACATTTGCCATAGGACAGGACAGCAGCTCCAAGGCACAAAGGGCAAGGTCATGTGTCCAATTTAGAGACCCAGAAGTTATATGGGGCAGACCCATCACTCAGTACATGGAGATGTGTGGACACATACTGTACGCTTTCATCATGTTGTTGAAACACTGCCTCCTGGTACTATGGACCATATTTTGATGGTGGTGATGATAGTTTTAGCATGCTGAGGAAGGTTTTCAACATTTCGGCCAAGCTAACCAACCCTACTGAGGTGGTGCCAGTACGCCATCTGAGTTGGTCACTTCTTCCTCCTACGCCTTGTGCTGTCCCTCTGCCCCGCTGCCAGGTGGGAACCCTGTCAGTAGTCATATACCCATCTACCAGCACGTGCTTCTATTTCCAAAGTAAGGATGGCACATTGTCCTTGTAGCGGGAATCCAGCAGAGTGGACATCCAGTAATCAGCATCCCCGAGCACCACCTCCCTCTCGTCTCATCTCAGCTGAAGACTTTGCCTCTTTCTTCAAGCAGAAGATTGACAACATCAGAGCAAGCTTTGGCCCAAAATCCCCACAGCCCCTCATCATAGCTACTCAGCCCTCTTCCTCCAAATCGAACTTCTCCCCCATGACAGAAGATCATCTTTCCACTCTACTCTCAAGATCACATCTAACCACCTGTGCACTTGACCCGCTCCCATCGCACATCATTCCCAACATCACCACAGTCCTCATCCCAGCCCTAACCCATCTCTTCAACCTATCACTATCAACTGGTGTATTCCCTTCATGCTTTAAACATGCTTCAATCACACTCATCCTTAAAAAGCCCTCTCTTGACCCATCCTCTGTGTCTAGCTACCACCCCTTAGCCCTTCTCCCCTATGCCTCAAAACTACTGGAACAGCATATCCATCTTGAACTGTCCTCATACCTCTCCTCCTGCTCCCTCTTTGACCAGCTACAATCTGGCTTGTACTACATCACTCTACTGAAACTACCCTAACTAAAGTCACCAATAGCCTACTAACTGCCAAAGCCAAACAACACTACTCTGTCCTCCTTCTCCCGGACCTGTCCTCTGCCTTCGACACAGTAGACCACTCCCTCCTATTACAAATGCTCTGCTCTCTGGGCATCACAGACTAGGCCCTATCTTGGATCTCTTCATACATAACCGACCAAACTTTCTGCGTCTCCCACTATCACACCACGTCCTCATCCCATGGTTCAGTTCTTGGACCCCTGCTGTTCTCCATCTACACCTTTGGCCTGGGACAGCTCATAGAGCCCCACGGCTTTCAGTATCATCTCTACGCCGATGATACTCAGATCTACCTCTCTGGACCTGAGATTACCTCCTTACTAACCAAAATCCCACAATGTCTGTCTGCTATTTCATCCTTCTTCTCTGCGCGATTCCTAAAGCTTAATATGGACAAAACAGAATTCATTGTCTTTCCTCCTCCTCATTCAAATCCTCCACGAAGCCTATCCATCAAAGTTGATGGCGTCTCACTCTCCCCAGTCTCTCAAGCTCGCTGCCTTGGAGTAATCTTCGACTCTGCTCTATCCTTCAAGCCGCACATCCAAGCCCACTTCACCTCATGCCGACTGTAACTAAAAAATATCTCCCGGATCCGTGCCTTCCTTAACCATGAATCAGCAAAAACATTAGTACAGGCCCTCATCATCTCCCGCCTTGACTACTGCAACCTCCTGCTCTCTGGCCTCCCTTCTAAAGGCCCTGTCACACACAGAGATAAATCTGCGGCAGATCTGTGGTTGCAGTGAAATTGTGGACAATCAGTGCCAGGTTTGTGGCTGTGTACAAATGGAACAATATGTCCATGATTTCACTGCAACCACAGATCTGCCAAAGATTTATCTCTGTGTGTGACGGGGCCTTTACACTCTTGCACCCCTACAAACTATCCTGAACTCTGCAGCCCGCTTAATCCTCCTCTCCCCTCGCTATTCCCCAGCCTCACCACTCTGCCAATCCCTTCACTGGCTTCCCATTGCCCAAAGACTCCAGTTCAAAACATTAATCCTGACCTACAAAGCCATCCACAACCTGCCTCCTCCTTACATCTGTGACCTAGTCTCCTGGTACCTGCCTGCTCGCAACCTCAGATCCTCACAAGATCTCCTTCTCTACTCCTCTCTTATCTCCTCTTCCCACAATCGCATACAAGATTTCTCCCATGTGTCCCCCATACTCTGGAATGCTCTACTCTAGCAAATCAGATTCTCTCCTACCGTGAAAAGCTTCAAGAGGGACCTGAAGACCCACCTCTTCCGACAAGCCTACCTACAATAACCCACAGTCCAGTACATCACTGTGCAACCAGCTCTGTCCTCACCTATTGTACCCTCACCCATTCCCTGTAGACTGTGAGGCCTCGCGGGCAGGGTTCTCTCTCCTCCAGTACTCAGTCTTGTACTGTTAATGATTGTTGTACTAGTGTTTTTCACTTTGAAAGTGCCATGGAATTAATGGCGCTATAATAATAATAAATAATAATAATAATCAGTAACAAACTGGGCAATTCAGCTGTCAATGTGCAGGCACTAAAGCATGCATTCAGTCATGTGTGCCAGGCTGTAGAAAGGCAATAACAAGCTGTCCTCAGTGGGAGGTGTATGATATGTGTCCTCCGTATCCCCCAGTCATGCTCCAGTAATACTCGTGAGCTTATTTGAGTGCCACCCTACTGTGAGCATGGTTCCTCATCCTTGAAAACTGTCCCCTGTCTGGACAATTGTCTACCTGGCCGCTGTTTGAAAAGAAACGCACTCTCCGAGCGAAAGGTGAATGACTGGCCTTATAATTGTGTGAAAAGTCCCTGTTCCTCCTCATCTTCCTGCTGTGCCATCAGCTCATCCATCATCGCCAGAAGCGATTTTTCAAGGAGGCATACAATTAGGGTAGCATACTTGAAGCAGCACAACAAGGCACACACATCCTGCATGGAGGCCCACTCATTAGTCATGAAGTGGTGTTGTTTCCCAGGGTGCCTCACACATGTGTACTGCAGTTGAAACTTCACTATTGCCTGCTGCTACTAGTACAGTCTCTCCAGCATATGCAAGGTGGAGCTCCACCTTATGGGTACGTCACTTATGAGGTGGTGAGCGGGAAGGTGTAAGTTACACTGCAGTTCAGACAGGCCATCAGCAGCAGGGTGAAAACGCTGAAGGCTCTTACGTTCTGCAGCAGCTCTGATAACTCAGGTAATTTTTCAGGAACCTCCGCCCCACCAAATTCAACATGTGCTAGCTAAAAGATCAGCAACAAACCAGCTAGGCCCAGAGCTGCTACGAGATTTTGTGCTTTATCACCTATCATCAGGTCTGGCTTGAGGTGCAGTGGCACCAATCACTAATTGGACTGTTGTTCGATTTCCATACACAGCTCCTGCGCAGTGTTGGATTTTCCCCCCAAACAGATGAGTTTCAGAACAGCCAGCTGTTGTTTTCCCCTGGCTGTGCTGAGTTTGGTTATACAGGTTATGCACTGACTAGATGAGAAGGAGGTAGAGGAAGCAGAGTAGGAGAAGGAAGCAACACGGGCAGAGAAACTTCCAGCAATCCTCAGTGGAGGTAGGAAATGCACCAAAACGCTTCCTGCCTCAGGCCCAGCTGCCAGTATATTTACCCAGTGGGCAGTTAGGGAGACATAATGTAACTGCCCTTGCTTACTGACCCACTTATCGGTGGTTATGTGGACCATTCCACTGATGGCGTTGTACAGTGCACACCTGATTTTGTCCGCAACTTGTTTGTATACGACAGGGATGGTCCACCTGGAAAAGTAGTGGAGGCTGGGATTCACGTACTATGGGACAGACACTGCCATAAGTTGTTGAAAGTGTCCATCTCCCTTAGCCGGAATGTCAGCATTTCAAAGCCCAGAAATTTGGAACCAGGGCTTGTGGTTGGGTAGTGGCATATGTGACGCCCCTGGACTACTCATGTCGTCACAGGGTACGGCACGCTATTTCTCTTCAGTGCAGGATTCACCCCCTCATGGTTCTGGGTTCCCATCATGCAGCACTGCCTCCATCAGCATATATAAATCCTTGTGACACCTCGCACCACACCCTGTCAGGCACACCAGTGGGATGCTAAGCTGGAATAAGGCCGCCCACCTAGAGGTAAGGCAGGGAGGTAGGAGGGGACAAGTCAGTTCAGTGGTAGCCCTCGAGCTATGAGGAGCTCGGAAGAAGCTGGGAGTTGTAGCTCCCAGAGGAGAAGCAGACTAGGTCTGGACCTAGAGGAGTAGGACCACCGGTCGCAGGGGATTGAGGCTAGGTGCCTGGGACCTGTCTTAGAGGAAGGTCAGCAGCATTAGCCTAATCACTGGTCCGGGACCAAAGGTTCATCGGGCTACACGCACCCTAGGTCGGGGAGAAGCTTCAAGCAACCCGGCAATTAACTTGCAGAGGGCAGGGCCTATATGGACTGTTCCCATGAAGCTCAGAGATCGGAAGCACTAGCGCAATGAGGGTTGATAGGGCTTTCCAAGTCAATCAGCCCACTGGAATCCCAAGCGTGAGCTCCTGAGAGCAAGCTCTTCTACTTAGCCACAGTGGGGAGCGTGGCCCGGTAAGCTCCAAGCTTACGGACCACTTGGACACTCTAAAATACTGTGTCCGGAGGCAGGCCACGGACCACCAGGCAGTGCTGCAGGGGATGGGACCCAGACCAGCTCCCTCAAGAGGGCAGCGGCACCCAGAGACTTGGTTTACCACGTTGTCAGCGTCTGCTTTATTGCTGAGTGAGTACCTGATTAACCCCTGCAACCAGCGGGACTGCGCTCCCCTTGCACCCCAATCCACCATCCAGAGTCCCGGGGCCTTCCCTACCCGTGGAGGGTCATGCCATCTGGCTGCCTCACTCCATCACCCCGGGTACTCCCAACGGCAGCGACGGTACTCCCTACTACCGCACACCATGGGTGGTGTCACGAACTATATATATATATATATATATATATACTGTATATATATATATCTCATATCTCCCCTGTAAATAGCCCCCTTATTCATTCGGGTGTGACCCTTAGCTCCCAGGTCCGGAGACCCTCGAGCCACGAGTAGTGACATCTGGATCCGAGCGGTTCGACCGCTGCTGGGGCGGTGCACATACTTCTTCTTTCTCTCCGGTGTTTGGGGGATCGACAGCTGAATGCTTTCATGGGTTGGTGTGGAAATGCTTGGTAACACTGAAGTTGTGGTGTCATCACATCCTCTCTTTGAGGGGAGTCAGGTGGCATTGTTGCTTGGGAGCAGAAGAAAAAGGCCAAGACTGCAGCAGAAGAGGGATCAGGAGCAGCTTTAGATCTTTCCTGTTTTTTCTGGTGTCTACTTCGCTGCAGCTCATATTTTGTATTCAGATGCCTCGTCGTGAAGGTTGGGCTCAGGTTAAGAACTTGCTTTATTCTTTGATGGCACACCATGCAAACTACTCATGTCTTATCGTCAGCAAATTGCCTGAAGACATGCAACTCTAGGGGGCACCTTTGAGCTGCCTTTGGTGTGCTCAGTCCATCAGCACAGTGGGCAGTAGCAGTCGACATACTGGTTAGGGGTCAGTCACTTGGCTTTTGCACCCTGCTCCCTCTTTTGCTGTGCAGTTAAGGCAGCGTCACCTCCACCTCTTCTTCTGAACTGGGCATGTCACTCGGATGGCTTTAACCCCATGTAGGGTCTACGACTTCATCATCCCCACATCATCTTCCATCCACTCCTCACACTTGCCTTACTTGCCGGTGTGCACACTACAAAAAGCAGCAGCAGTTGGCACCTGTGTTTTGTCATCATTATCATATAGATGTGCTGTGGTGGTCCACTGACCGTGTGCACTAGCCCTCCCACGTCCTCATCCTGAAACTGAACAAGTGATTGGGCATCAGTGAACTCAATCTCTGCCACTTCTGGGGCAGAACCAGGTGGATGGCCCATGGAACATCAGCAAGCAAAGTCATCAAAAAGCAGAAAAAACTGCTGCATGAATTGAGGCTTAGACAGCTTACCTGATTTGCTGGGGGGGTGAGGCGGAAGACAAATGCCCATTGGCCGCAGGTGCAAACTTAACGCTTCAACAGGGAACCGGGAGGAAGAGAAATCAAAGAAACTGGAGGCACTCTCAGCTATCCAATCTAAAACCACCTCTACTTGTTCTGGGCTCACAATTCATGCAGCGGTACTCGGACCTAATAATTAAGTAGAACATCCTTTTGCATGTGAGCACGAAAGGAAGGTGTTTCATTTAGGAGCATATCAGGCATAGATCAACCATGTTCTCTCCATCCAGAAGCTCCACCACCACCTGCAAAATGGCCACATTCCCTATTTGATTCACTCCTCATTGCACCCCAAAAACTTTATTAACAGCACACAAACCTAGCGACTGAACACTAATAGACAGAATTGGAGTTGTTGCACTAAACATGCAGTATTCCAACGCCCCCACTCAACAACTACTTATCCTGTTAGTCCCATTGTGGTTCTGAAGTCCTCAAACTTGGCTCTTAATAATGGCTTTGTCATGCCATCAGCTAGCATCTTGCCAGACTCACAATAAACAAATGTGAGTATTCCGTGTTCCACTAAATCGCGTAAGTGGGTATGTTTTACATGAATGTGCATGTCAGGACTGTGGTCTGGCTCAGAAAGTGTTCTGACCATTTAAGAAAGGTGCTTAGCTGGGATAACTTTGTTTGGCCTTTCTGATCTCCTGACTAGATGGAGGTTGATCTGTTTCTTCTGTGTCTTCCTTGGTGGATTCAAAGCTTATCCAGACTTCAATGTTTTCTATTTCGGTGTCTGGATTTGGTGATTGAGATTCTTGTTCTTGCTTTTTAGGTTGAATCACTGGTGTAACTTTATGGAATTTGAGCGATACAGAGTTCTCATCAATCACTACATCTCTGCTGATTGTTACTGCATTGGACTCCGGGTGCAGGATTCTTTATCATTTTTGAGTTTCACTAAAGCCCACCAGGACCCCTTGCTTTGCATGTGATTCCCACTTGAACATTTGTCTTTGGGAACATACACAAACGTTTTGCTTCCAAATATCCTGAGGTGCTTGAGGTTAGGCTTCTCGCAGTTCCATAGCTCATATGGAGTTTTATTTGAGGCTTTACCTGGCAATCTGTGTTGAAGATAGCAAGCTATCATGATGACTTCTCCCCAATATGTTGTAGGTAGATTTGCATCAAACAACATACTTCTTCCTCTTTAACAGAGAGTACGTTTTTTTTCTCTCTGCAATGCCATTCTGTTCTGAATTGTATGGAATGGTAGTCTGGAACATGATTCTGTTCTTTTTCAAAATGGTTTGCACCTTACCACTTGTATATTCATTTCCATTATCTGCACACAGGGTTTTTGTCTTCCAAATTTGTTAAACACTACTGCAAAATACTCTTCAAGATTCTGTGGAACTTCATCCTTACTGTGAAGCAGGTAAGCGACTGTGTATCTGGAATAATCATCAATGAATGTGAGAAGATATCTCTTCTTACTAGGAGTTTGAATACTCATCGGATAGCACACATCTGTATATATCAAATCCAGTGGTTGTGCAATAGAGTTGAGCGATGTTCGATGTTCGAGGTTCGCCAATTTCATGTCCGACTGATTTTGGGGGTTGTTCGAGCTCGAACTCGAGCTTTTTGCTAAAAGCTCGACAGTTCAAGTTAGGTTCGAGAATGGTTCGATCAACAAAACGTGGCTTTTCACAGTAAGGCTATGTGCACACATTGCTATCTGCATGCATCCTGTGTCCCCAGCACAATCCCTCTCTCTTTCCTACTCACCGATCACGGGCGCCTCGCTGCACGGCTGTCAGAAATCTGCGGCATCTTTTCCTCTTTAGAAAATGGCTGCCGCCTCATTATTCAATTAGGTATTCCGTGCTTTCCCCGCCCACCGGTGCCCATGATTGGTTGCAGTCAGACACGCCCCCACGATGAGCGACAGCTGTCTCACTGCAACCAATCACAGCCGCCGGCGGACGGGTCTATATCGTGCAGTAAAATAAATAAATAATAATAAAAAAAAAAAATGCGGTTCCCCCATATTTGATACCAGCCAGGATAAAGCCACACGGCTGCAGGCTGGTATTGTCAGGATGGAGAGCACCCCATTATGGGGAGCCCACCACCCTAACAATATCACCCAGCAGCCGCCCGGAATTGCCGCATCCATTAGATGCAACAGTCCCGGGACTCCACCCAGTTCATCCCGAATTACCCTGGTGGCATTCGGGGTAATAATGAGTTTAATCATGCCAGGCATCTCCCCGAGATGCCTTCCATGATTAAACTGCAAGTGAAAGTAAAGAAACAAACACAACGAAAAATCCTTTATTTGGAATAAAAGACAAAAAAAATCCTCTTTCACCATTTTATTAATCCCAAAACAACAATCCAGGTCCAAAGTAATCCACACGACACTGTCAGTTCTGCTAGCTCTGTTACATGAAGATGACAGGGAGCGTTCTGTGTCCTCTCCACGTAGCACATGAAGAGAATCACGCTGTAATTTGAGACTTCAGCCTGCAATGCAGAAGTCAAGATTACCAAATCTGCCCATGTTTTTCATTAGAGCCAGAAGCTCAATGGTTAGAGCGCTTGACTCAGAAGCATTAGTTCATGAGTTTTAGCACCCCGGCCGTCCCGGTCAAAAAATTAATTTATTTTTAATTTTAAATTAGAATTATTTATTTATAATTCTAATTTAATTTAATTATGCACTGAGGGGACGAGCTGGACATCAGCTGTGAGCCACACCTCTAAAATCGGAGCAGTTAGCGGAATAAGGCTGCATTGCTCTATCTCTTTCTCTCAGTCAGTCAGTCAGTCTCAGTCAGTCTAAGTCAGTCAGTCAGTCAGTCAGTCTCAGTCAGCCAGTCAGTCTCAGTCAGTCTCTCTCTCTCCTCTCTTCTCTCTCTCCTCTCTCTCTCTCCTCTTCTCTCCCCTCTCTCTCCTCTCTCTTCTCTCTCTCTCTCTCTTTTCTCTCTCTCTTCTCTCTCTCTCCTCTCTCTCTTCTCTCTTCTTCTCCCTCCCTCTCTAGCTTCTCTTTTCTCTCTCTTTTCTCTCTCTTTTCTCTCTCTATTTTCTCTCTCTTTTTTCTCTCTATCTTTTCTCTCTCTCTTCTTTCTCTCTCTCAGTCCTGGCGATGATCAGCTGATGCGGTCACCTAACAGAATCAGCTGACACTATAAGTCGAACGGTGAGGCTGGCTTTTTACCGCCCGGCTGGCTAAACTATCAGCTGATGCTGCCGGACAGGAGTCTGCACAGAAGTGTGTAGTTTTTTTTTTTTTTTACACTGATGCAGCATCTGATTGTATAAAAGCCATTTATACAATCAGCTGCTGTGTCATGTGATTCAGGCCCTTGAACCTGACACATCATCTGATCGCTTTGCCTTCCAGCAAATCGATCAGATGATATTGGATCCAGATTGGACGGCGCGGGACCCTTGACCCAGGATTACTGCGGAGGGGGTTCTTTATTTCAATTTTTTTTTATCTGTACTAAAAATTCATGGTGGCCATGTCTAATATTGGCATGACACCATGAATTTCGGGCTTAGGGCCAGTTGATAATATACAGCTAGCCCTAACCCCATCATTACCCAGTGAGCCACCCGTCACCAGGGCAGCTGGAAGAGTTGGATACAGCGCCAGAACATGGCACTTCTATGAAAGCACCCTTTTCTGGGGCGGCTGCGGACTGCAATTTGCAGCAGGGGTGCCCAGAAAGCTTGGGCACCCTGAGCTGCGGATTCCAATCCCCAGCTGCCTAGTTGTACCTGGCTGGACACAAAAATTGGGTGAAGCTCACGTCACTTTTTTAAAAAAATTATTTCATGAAATTCATCTTCCTTATATTTTTGGTTCCCAGCCGGGTACAAATAGGCAGCTGGGGGTTGGGGTCAGCCCGTAGCTGCCTGCTGTACCTGGCTAGCATACAAAAACATGGCGAAGCCCACGTAATTTTTTTGGGGGGCAAAAAACTCCTGCATAGAGTCCTGGATGGAGTATGCTGAGCCTTGTAGTTCTGCAGCTGCTGTCTGTCTGTATGGAGGAGAGCAGAGAGCAGCTGCAGAACTACAAGGCTCAGCATGCTCCATTCACTAGTATATGCAGGAGAGCAGACAGCAGTTGCAGAACTACAAGACTCAGCATACCCCATCCAGGACTGTATGCAGGAGTTTTTTGCCCACCAAAGAAATGACATGGGCTTCGCCATATTTTTGTATGCTAGCCAGGTAAAGCAGGCAGGTACGGCTGCCCCCAACCCCCAGCTGCCTATTTGTACCCGGCTGGGAACAAAAAAAATAGGGAAGCCCTTTTTTTAATTATTTCATAAATTTCATGAAATAATTAAAAACAAAATCGACATGAGCTTTGCCACATTTTTGTGTCCAGCCAAGTACAACTAGGCATCTGGGGATTGGAATTTTCAGCACAGGTTAGCCCGAGGTTTCTGGGCCCCTCTGCTGCGAATTGCAGTCTGCAGCCGCCCCAGAAAATGGCACTTTCATAGAAGCGCCATCATCTGGTGCTGTATCCAACTCTTCCAGCTGCCCTGGTGACGGGTGGCTTGCTGGGTAATAATGAGTTAATACTAGCTTTGTTTTACTAGCTAGTATTAAGTCAGAGATTCTTAATGTCAGGCAAGTTTGACCGGGCATTAAGAATCTCCAATAAAGGGTTAAAAAAAAGACAACATACAGAGAAAAAATACTTTAATAGAAATAAATACACAGACACATTAGAGACTCCATGTTTATTAATCACTCTCATCCCTTCACGATCCATGCTCTTCTGTCTTCTATCTCCTTCAACCCATGCAGCTCTGCTACATCAGACAGCGCTGCATGGGAGGAAAGACGCTGCTGCTCCCCGTGCACTGCAGTCTATTCACTCAGTCAGTGAGCAGAGGCTGCAGGCTGTAAGCGGTGACGTCACCACTGACAGGCGGGTTGCTATAGCAACGGTGATCTTTGTTATTGACTGGCTGTGGCAGCCGGTGAATAACGGAACGGGGAAGCAGAACGGGGAGTCGACCATGTGCCAGAGCATTTCGCTGGTATACGGAGATTCTGGAACAATCACTGCTTACCGCAGAGTGCAATGACAGGACCTAGCATGACGTCATAGCCATGTGACCAGTCTGTAGCCAATGAGATAATAGACACGTGACTGGTCACATGCTTTTTTTCACGTCACGGAAGGTCCTATCATCAGTGCTGGTTACCGGGAGGACACAGCGATTATCGGAAAGAAAAGCGGCAGGAGACAGAGTGCAGGACGCATCGCGGGAACCTGTAAGTGTTATCGCAATGTTTATTAACTGCATGTGTACATTTAAATGTGTTTTTATGTGTTTGTGTTTGCCTCCCATTGTTTTCAATGGGGTTCGAGAGGTTCGTCGAACTGTTCGCCGAACTGAACTCGAACACGTCCTCCGTTCGATGAACCGAACCGAACTCGAGCCTTTAGAGCCTGGCTCATCTCTATTGTGCAGATCTAGTGGTGCTTATTTTATGAAAGGATTTTCTGGACATTTTTCCTTTTAGACAGATGGTACACTTCATAATTTGACTACACTGGCTAATTTCAATACCATTTACAAGTTGAGCCAGCTTTCTTACTGCTTCTGGATCTCTGTGTCAAAGATGTCTGTGCCATACATGGATACAGTTGTTATGAATATCTTGTCTAGCACTGTACACACTTTCTTTGCATTTTAGCTGATAAAGTTCATTTTTGATTTCTTCTTCTGCAAGAGTGTGACCCTTCATTGAAATGATGCAGCTTTTATCTTTAAAAGTAACTACATTCCCCTGTTTTGTGAGATTCTTTACTGACAAAAAAAGTTTTCAAGACTAGGGACAAAGAGAACATTCTTCACTGGGATCTTTCTCCTTTGTGCTGAGGAAACTGGACAGTGGAGGTAGCCGTCACCTACTCCTTCTGAAGTCATATAGTGACCATTAGCTAAGATGACCTTTTCTGACTTGGTTTCATTAAGGTCCTAGAAGAAATCCTTGTTGTTTGTCATATGGCTTGTTGCACCAGAACCTATACACCATATATGCTTTACAGATGGGCCTGTACTGACATTAAATGCAGCCTCAATACATGTAGACTCTTCCTTTACTGCGGTTTTAACTCTTTGAGGACTGTTCTGCTTTTTAAGCTGGCTCATTCTAGCTTTCCAAACTCTGTAGTATGCTTTAAGGTGGCCAGGCTTTTTACAGACAAAACATTCACGAGTTTCTTTTACATTACTCTTATTTTTAGAGAAATCCTGTCTTTAATGCTGCATGTTCTCTGGATACATTACTGCTACTTACAGTCTCTGTTTTGCTCTTGTACTCATCTACAAATTTGCCTTTGACATACTCTAGTGTGAGCTCATCATCTGGCCGAGCATCTAGTGCAGTGACAAGTGTGTCAGACGTTTCTGGGTTAGCTACTTAGTAGAAGTGCAACAACATGAAAATCTTTAATTTTTTCTCCAATGCTCCTGAGATGCTCCACAAGCTCTAGGGTGTATCTTATATAGTCCTGCATATTCTGGCCATCACACAGCTTACACTGATACAGCTTTCTCATGAGGTAAAGCTTATTGCTGAGATTTGTTTTTTCATGAACTTTCTGTAATTCATCACACATTTCCTTTTCACATTTGCATATATGCACAATTTGATTATCGTCTATAGTGAGGGGGATATAGTACTTTGTGCTTTCTGATCCTAATGTGGCACCCTGGACAAGCCAGGACATCACAGGTACTGCAACAACAGACCCCACACCCCGGTTAGGAACACCAGAGTCAGACACAAATCCTTGTTGCCTCCCTCCGGGGCTGATGTCCACACCAGGTGGGGTGGAGCCAGGTGGTTGGCCCCACCCACTGAGGAGTTCACAGTCCTGGAGGCAGGAAAAGGAAGTTCAGTTCAGTTCCGTGAGGGAAAGTGAGAGGAGTAAAGTGGTAAAGGAGCAGACTGACCGTGTCCGGGTACGTGGCCCGGGCACATACAGCGAGGTTGGCAGATGGTGGTGACCGTCTGCAGGTGAGGCCGATTGACGCACAACCGTAAGGACTGGGGTCGGGCGGTGGCCCGCCGGTACCGGACCGGGGAGCGAAGAAAAGCCAGCACCATTCGGCAGGGCCTACAGACCCCGACCAGGCTTGGAGTCGCCGTTAAACCGGTCAAATCCATCAGCGACGGGAACCTCCGGGGTTTCCCAGCAGTAAAGACCCGACTGAAGGCAACCGCTCAACCGTGAAGGGAAATACAGCTACCGCCACAGCTAGAGTTCCCAGGGCCAGAGCCTGCGGGCAAAGAGAGGCTCCTCTGGCAAACACACCGCTGGGGAGCGAGCTACCGGTGGGAAGCCATCGGAGCCGAAAACACACTGAAGGTGCAGGGAGAGATAGTCACCGCCAACCTACCGGGAGTGACCACCGCAGCCGTCTGTGGGACTTGTCCATCCAGCCGTTTGTTTTACCAGAGACTCCGTGTACGTTACTGGCTGAGTGAGTACTACCGTGCCGTCTGGCACTGCGCTGCCCCCGCGACCCTGCACCTAGCCAAACCCCGCAATCCATCTTCCCAGTCGCTATCACCGGACCCCGGGACCACCAAATCCCCCTACCCACGGAGGGGAGAAAACATCTCAGCTGCTCCCTGTCATCGCTCCCGGGATCCCCGTCCAGAGCAGCGGTGGTTTCCCAACCTCACCACAAACCGTGGGTGGCGTCACGGACAATATCCCCAAACCAAAATAAACCCACCCCTTTCACTCACGGGCGAGGAGCGCCGCTCGAGTCCCCGGGATCCGGCCCGCCGCTTGAGCCACCGAGCAGCAAGTAAGCAAGCAGCAGCGCCGGACCCGAGCAGTGGGTGAGCGCAGCACCCTCCCCGCCCGCGACACTTCTCCACCCAATCATCTGGTAATGGATGAGGGACAGGTTCCTGAGTATATTTCCAAGTACCTTCTCTTAAGAGCAGCATCTTCACCTTGAATTTCCATTATTGATAGTTCTGGTTAGTCAGGCTTGGCACTGAACTTAACTGGACTGCTGCTAGTTGACATCTTTGCTGTTCCGCACTGTTGCTCTGAGCTGCCTTTGCTTTGGTTTTGTTCTGTTTTGTGTTACTGTGGGGTGTCTCTGGGTGCTGTCTCTGTGCTGCTCTGTGTTACTCTGGGTCCCATCTCTTTTCTGCCCTGTGCTGCCCTGTGCTGCCCTTGGCCATAACCTGTTGGCAGCGGATTATCAACAACACTCTTCAAGAGTCCAGCAGAGTAACTGTGGCTTTTATTCAGGAACAATCAGGAACAAATATATCAGCTTCATAAATTTGCAAGTAATCATTCTGTGTATCTCTGTCTCTGCAGCTCTGCAGGCAGCTTCATCTCAAATAAACAGGAAACTAGACTAAAAGCATAGTCACATGTTCTTCCTGTTACCTCCTCTCTCTCTTTTTTTGTGTTCTAACTTTATTAACACTATAGATGAGTGAACGGGTCGCGGTTCGGCTCGAGCTTGGTCCGTCGAACGGAGGTCTCCTTCGAGTTCGGTGAACCGATTCGACGAACCACTCGAACCCCATAGGAAACAATGGGAGGCAATAACAAACACAAAAAAACACATTATAAATGTACACATACAGTTAATAAACATTGCCATAACACTTACCGGTGCCCGCGATCCGTCCTGCACCCTGTCTCCTGTCGCTATTCCTCCCGATGATCGCTGCGTCCTCCGGTAACCAGCACTGATGACAGGTCCTATCGTGACGTCAAAATAGGCATGTGACCAGTCACGTGTCTATTATCTCATTGGCTACAGACTGGTCACATGGCTTTGACGTCATGCTAGGTCCTGTCATTGCATCTCTCCGGTACACGGTGCACGTGTGTGTATTGCCGTGTAATGGCGACATGCTCTGGCACACGGTCGACTCCCTGTTCTGCTTCCCCGTTCCGTTAGGGACCGGCTGACACAGCCGGTCAATAATGGAGATCACCATTGCCATAGCAACGCACCTGTTAGCGTGACGTCACTGCTAACAGCGGCACCGGTAATCACATGATCGGAGCACCGTTGCTATGGTAACCGTCTGTCAGCGGTAACGATACAGCTAACAGCCAGCAGCACTGATCACTCATGGAGTGAAGACTGCACGGGGAGCAGCAGCGTCTTTCTCCCATGCTGTGCTGCTCATGGAGCAGAGCTGCATGGGCTGAAGGAGAAAGACAGAAGACCATGGATCATGGAGGGATAAGAGGGATTAATAAACATGGAGTCTCTAAGTGTGTCTGTGTATTTATTTCTATTAAAGTAGTTTTTTCTCTGTATGGTGTCTTTTTTTTAACCCTTTATTGGAGATTCTTAACGGCTGGGTCAAACTTGCCTGACAATAAGAATCTCTGACTTAATACTAGCTAGTAAAACAAAGCTAGTATTAACTCATGATTACCCAGCAAGCCACCCGGCTTCAGGGCTGCTGGAAGAGTTGGATACGTGGTTGGGGATCCAATGTGGAGGTCACCCCAGGCTCTTTTTTATAATTATTTTATAAATATTAATAATTACAAAAAAAAAGTAGGGTTCCCCCCAAATTGGATCACCAGCCAAGGTAAAGCAGACAGCTATGGTCTGGTATTCTCAGGGTGGGAAGGTCCATACTTATTGGCCCTTCACAGCCTAAAAAGCTGGAAGAGTTGGATACTATGAAAGCGCCATTTTCTGGGGCGGCTGCGGACTGCAATTCACAGCAGAGGGGCCCAGAAAGCTCGGGCTAACCTGTGCTGCGGATCCAATCCCCATCTGCCTAGTTGTACCCGGCTGGACACAAAAATGGGGCGAAGCCTACGTCGTTTGTTTTTTTTAATTATTTCATGAAATTCATGAAATAATTGAAAAAAGGGCTTCCCTATATTTTTAGTTCCTAGCCAGGTACAAATAGGCAGCTGGGGGTTGGGGGCAGCCCGTACCTGCCTGCTGTACCTGGCTAGCACACAAAAATATGGCAAAGCTCACGTCATTTTTTTTGTAGTTTTTTGGCAAAAAAAATAAAAAATTCTTCCCTGGATTTTCCATTGCCAGTGAAGGTAACACCAAGCAGTGGGGGTTAGCAGCCAGTAGCTGCTTGGATTACCCTTAGCTAGCAATACAAAAAATGCAGTGGGAGCCCATATTTTTTTAAATTATTTATTTAAATAACTAAAAGCAAAAAGGGCTTCCCTGTATTTTCATTGCCTGACATCACAGTGCTGTAAAAATAAATCTTTAAAAAAATGACGTAGCGCTCCGTGGTATTTTTCAGCGCAGGTAAAGCAGACAGCTATGGGTTGCCACCCCCATCTGCCTGGCGTTACCTTGGCTGGCAGTCAAAATACAGGGAAGCCCATTAATTTTTGTTTATTTAAAAAAATAGTTAAAAAAAATGACGTTGGGTCCCCCCATTTTTGATAGCCAGCTAGGGTAAAGCAGAAGGCTGTAGCCTGAAAACCACAGCTGGCAGCTTTACCGTGGTTGGGGATCCAATGTGGAGGTCATCCCAGGCTCTTTTTTTATAATTATTTTATATATATAAATAATTACAAAAAAAAAAGTAGGGTCCCCCCCAAATTGGATCACCAGCCAAGGTAAAGCGGACAGCTATGGTCTGGTATTCTCAGGGTGGGAGGGTCCATAGTTATTGGCCCTTCACAGCCTAAAAATAGCAGGCCACAGGTGCTCCAGAAGTGGCGCATCCACTAGATGCGCCAATCCTGGTGCTTCACCCCAGCTCATCCCGTGCCCGAGTGCAGTGGCAAACGGGGTAATAAATGGGGTTGATACTAGCTGTAAAGTCACCTGACGTCAAGCCCAGCAGTTTATGATGTCATGGCGTCTATCAGATACCCGACATCACAAACTGTCAGTACTAACAAAAAAAATAGACAAAAAAAAATTTATTTGAAAAAACACTCCCCAAAACATTCCCTCTTTCACCAATTTATTGTAAGGAAAAGAAATAAGGGGGTCCCACGATGACTCTGGACCATCTAGAATATGGGGGGACACGCACAGGGAACGTATCCCCCATTTTCTAGGAGTGCAGACCCTCCATGTGAGGAGTGTGGGTGCAATGAATCTGCACCCACTCTCCCCAGGTCCACAGCAGCAGAGTCAATGTCGTAACTGTTGCTACCAAAGCTGCAATGCCCTGCTCATGAGGTAAGGGCATGCCTAATCAGGAGAACTATTCTACATTTCCAAATATTGGTATTTGCTGATATTATTGGTATTCCACCTACTATATATTGGGGATAGGATCTTGGAGCTGGAATACCCCATTAAGTCCAGTTATCCTGCTGAATGAATACTAAACAACAGAGTTCGCTATTTAGATATGTTTTTTGGTGGCGTATAACGGACTCTCATGTTTGGTAGTCGTTCAACAGGGCAACTATAAAATCAAATCCCTCCATTTGTAAATGTAGTATAGCTCTCCTGATCAACTATGTTCCTTACCTCATGAGCAGGGCATTGCAGTAGCTTACAGATGCATGATTAAAACCACTCACTGTGTCTGAACACAGGAAGCTGAGCTGACAGCCGCTCTGTGCATGCGGCAGCGTCTATTGTGAAGGAGGGGGCCGCGGGGGATCAACGCTGCACAGGTACCGTGGGACACCGTGCAAAACCGGTGGGGTTATAGGGGGTGACCTGGCAGGGCCTGGGGAGGAGTTTTCTGTCGCACGTGTCATGGCACATGCGACAGAAATCAGAGGAGTAGGGTGAATGCGGCTGGCGCGCTGCTGTGCGCGCGGCCATCCTGGATTTCTGGGAGGGGGTCGGGGGGGTCACTTTGACAACACCGGGGGACCGGGGAGGAGATTTATCTCCCATCTGACATGTTTGTTCTTGTCAGATGGGAGATAAATAATTTTTTACCAGTGCTGTCCTTTACTGTAATGTGATCATTGGTATACGGTGTATACCGGTGATCACGTGAGCGGGGATCGGAAAAAACGGCCTGAATCATGATCTCCAGGGTCTCAGCTACCCCTGAAACCCCGGAGATTTTCTGACGCTGGGGGGCGCTATTCACTTATTTCTGCCTGCTGTTTATAAACGGCAGATCAGAATAAGGCTACATTCAAACAACCGATCCGTTTTTGCGGTCCGCAAAAAACGGTTCTTTTTTTCACAGGTGCATCCGTGTGGCATCCGTTTCCGTTCCGTATGCGGTCCGTATGTCATCCGTGTGCCTTCCATTTTTTTTGCATACTGCAAAAGAACTGAAGGAGGGAAAATACAGTACATAAATTTACCCAGGATCCATAGCTTCAACCTACATGAGGTGATCACATGTTCACTCCAGTGCCATTTTCTACTGCTTTTCACAGCGTAGAGCGTTCTGGTGATTTTCTTGTGCTTGTACACTTCATATCAGTCTTTTCTGTCATTATAATGGCAGAAAGACATAATGTCCCACTCTCCTGCATTTTGTAATTTTGCACCCTGTGGTGCCTTTCCTGTGGCACTAAGGGGTGCTTAGCCTTGTATTTACCAAAAAAAATAAATAAATTTAAAAAAAAAATGACGTGGGGTTCCCCCTATTTTTGATAGCCAGATAGGGTAAAGCAGACGGCTGCAGCCTGCAGACCACAGCTGGCAGCTTCACCTTGGCTGGTAATCCAAAACTGAGGGCACCCCACTTTGCTATTTTAAATTAAATAAATTATTAAAAAAAAACAAACCACGTTGGGGTCCCTCCAAAATTGGATCACCAGCCAAGGTAAAGCAGACAGCTGAGTTCTGATATTCTCAGACTAGGGAGGTCCATGGTTATTGGACTCTCCCCAGCCTAAAAATAGCAGGCCGCAGCCACCCCAGAAGTGGCGCATCAATTAGATGCGCCAATCCTGGTGCTTCGCCCCAGCTCATCCCGTGCCCTGGTGCGGTGGCAAATGGGGTAATATATGGGGTTAATACCAGATGTGTAATGTCACCTGGCATCAAGCCCTGGGGTTGTTGATGTCAGGCGTCTATCAGATACCCGACATCACCAACCAAGTCAGTAATAAAAAAAAAATAGACGACAAACACATTTTTATTTGAAAAAACACTCCCCAACACATTCCCTCTTTCACCAATTTATTAGAAAGAAAAACAAATCCAGGTCTGCTGTAATCCGAGGGGTTCCCATGACGATCCATACCTTAGTCACTGTCCCAGTCAGTGAAGAACATAATGTTCCCCATTGGCTGGGAGAGCAATGCAGTGACCTGAGCTAACATCTATAGGTCAGCCTAGGTCACTGCAGGGCATGACAAGTGCTGCTGTCAGCAAGGTACATTAACTGCATGACGATCTCCTGCACTGCTGATAGCAGAGCTGTCACTAACTTCAATGACCACCACCTTCACAGCCAAGTATCGCGGAAGCCTGTGACATCACCGCTAGTCACAGTCTCGGGTCGGCAGCGAGAGGAGGAGATGTGACAAGCAGCGGCCATGGAGGACAATGACAGCGCTGAGGTCGGGAGGGCAGGACTTCATCACCGCAGGTAAGCCGAGCGGGGTAATGTATGCGGCGTGCGAGGTGGATGGAGCCAAGCGGGGCCATGTGTGCGGGTGGCAGAGTGCGAAGTTGGTGGAGCCTAGCGGGGCCATGTGTGCGGGCGGTGGAGTGCAAAGTGGGTGGAGCCTAGCGGGGCCATGTGTGCGGGCGGTGGAGTGTAAAGTAGGTGGAGCCTAGCGGGGCCATGTGGTGCTGAAGACTTCAGTGCCGGGGACTGCATGGCTGGGGACAGGTGAGTGTGTGTGTACATGCCGAGTGCAGGAGGGGGCGGAGCTGAGCAGGGAAGTGTCGGCTCCCTGCACACGTAACCAGGGTAAATATCGGGTTACTAACCAAAGCGCTTTGCTTGGATACCCGATATTTATCTTGGTTACCAGCTTACCGCAGGCTGCCAGCGATGGCTCCCTGCACACTGTAGCTGTAAAAAGCCACGCTTTTGCTGATCAAACCGTTTTGGAACGTAACTCGAACTGCCGAACTTTTAGCAAAAAGCTCGAGTTCTAGTTCGATCTAGAACACCCCCCAAAATCACTCGAACCTAGAACTGGCGAACCTCGAACCACGAACCGCGCTCAACTCTAATTAACACCACACAAACCTAGCAACTGAACATTAATAGACAGGATTGGAGTTGTTGCACTAAACATGCAGTATACCAACAAATCCCCTGACAGAACCTTTTATTAGAGTACCCCACAGAGCCTGGTGCAGAATGGCCACATAGATTCTTTATTAACCTCTTCACGACACATGACGTACTGGGTTCGTCATGGATTGAGTCACTATGATCGCCGTGGTCTGCCGTGGGCAGTCTGCGGTGATACGCACAAATCTCAGTTGATTCCAACAGCTGACATTTGTGCCTGCTAGTCGCGAGTGGAATAGCGTTCCACCCACGACTATTAACCAAATCTGGCAGCGAGATGTAAATGCGCGCAGCCATAATGGTAACTTACCCGCCCTCATCGGAAGTCACGTGATGTGATAACATGACTTCCGTTAGTTGCCATCGTAGCACGGGGTCACGTGAGGACGCCTGTAGCTATAATGAGTCACTTTCTTTCACTGCCAGCAGAGGGCAGTGTGAGAGAGGAGAGCTGATTTTCTCCAGATCTCAGCTGTGTAGCTGTGATATGGAGAAATGGAAGAGTTATCAGATTGCTGATCATTATAGTCCCCTAAGGGACCTAGTAAAATAAAAAAAAAGTTAAAAAAGGTTTAAAAAAAATAAATAAATAAAAGTTCAAATCACCCCCCATTCGTCCCATTGAAAATTAAAGGGTTAAAAAAATAAAAAATATACAAATATATGTATATCGCCGTGTTCAGAAATGCCCGATCTATCAAAATATAAAATCAATTAATCTGATCGGTAAACGGCATAGCAGAAACAAATTTCAAAGCTAAAACTACGTTTTTTGGTCACTGCAAATTTTGTGCAAAATACAATAACAGGCGATCAAAAAGTAGCATCTGCGTAAAAAGGATACCATTAAAAATTTTAGTTCAAGATGCAAAAAATAAGCCATCACTGAGCTATAGATCCCGAAAAATGAGAACGCTATGGGTTTTGGAAAATGGCGCAAAACGTGTGCCACACTTTTTGGACAATCTTGTGAATTTTTTTAACCCCTTAGATACAGGTAACCCTATACATGTTTGGTGTCTACAAACTCGCATAGACCTCAGGCATGACAGCGGCACATCATTTTTACCATATAGTGAACATGGTGAATAAAATATCCCAAAAACTATTGTGCGATCACACTTTTTTTGCAGTTTTTCCACACTTTAAATTTTTTTTGCTATTTTCCAGTATACTGTATGGTAAAATTTATGGTTTCATTTAAAAGTACAAATTGTCCCGCAAAAACAAGTCCTCATATGGGAAGATTGAAGGAAAAATAAAAAAGTTACAGCTCTTGGAAGAAGTGGAGCAAAAAAAACAAAAAACGGAAAAATGGAAAAACACCCAGGGGTGAAAGGTTTAATATCCCCCCCACAGACCTTTTTTCGCATTCAGCATCGATCTACAAACTCAAACTTCTGTGAAAAGTCCGAGTTCTGATTTGAGCACAAAAAACTAGATGATCAGTATGAACCCTGAACTTTAAAGTTCGGGTTCGCTCATCCCTACATATTAGAAAGAGTGTGTCTTGCACTCTTTTAAAATGTAATACTAAAATGGGGTAATAATTGGTTTTACAGTCATTCCCAAGCATTGTACAGTGTAGACTTATAGAATAATTGAAAGATAAATTTTAATTTGCTCATTTCTTGTTGATGCTGACATAAAAAGAATCATTTTTCAGCATATGTGTTTTGTGTCAGCAAATTCGTAACTAATTTGTAATCACCAATTAGAAAAAATATGGCAAAACTATGGTAAAAAAATTTGTAGTGTATTAACTTTGAATGTTCTTGTTATTTTCTGTGTCCTGAATAGATTCCTAGATCTTAAAGGGAAACTGTCATGTTCCATAATGCTATTAACCTATAGATATAGGGTTAATCAGCAGGTTAATAGCATTATGAAGGTAAACAGTCATTGTACTAAAAGTGAGGAACGCGGAAGAAAATCAACTTCATTTCTTTTAGGAGCCACCGACTTTCAGTCAACGAAGTTTGCCTGAAGCAATTACAGCCATCGCTGAGGATACTATGAGCAGCTGTAACCACGCCCCAGCACTGACTGACAGCTGGCTCTGCACTGATGCACTGACAGGTTATTTTAATGCATGGTTCTGTTTTAGTTAATCCGATATTGATCGTTTTATTCGAACAATACAGTAAGCATAATATACTACTTAATGAAATTGCAAAACCAAGAAGGAAAAGTCATGGAATTATGAAAATCACAGGACCAATAGACATGTTAAATATATGTAAATTATAAAAAATGGAAATAAAATTGTCAAAACATCTCATATTATTATGTATCACATATGAGCACCACAAGCTGAAATAGACAAACCTTGCATGCTTTTAATGAAGGTATTAATGGTTCTCCAAGGAATGTTCTCTAATGCCAAAATATAGCTCCTGGGAAACGTTACAAAAATGGTTGTACCACTGGTTCCATGACTGAATACAAATTTTATGTAATATCAAGCTGTTAGTGTACCTAAAATTAAGACTAAAAGGGTCTGGCTATTAACAGTATGCCGCCTCATACCATAAACCCTTAAGTAGGACTGGTGTGATCTACCTTGTTAAGACCTCTTTATTGTGTGACAATCTCTGGCTATCATTGTATCTAGTGGGTCTGGCTGTGGAGCAATTGTTACAACCCTGTCCTTTCTCAAAACAACAATGCCAGACTGCATGTTGCTCTTGCTACTACAGTCCCTAACATAGGTTCTGTCAGGCTTACCCATGTTATGTAAATAAAAGCTTATAACCTGACTTTAAAGTCATCCATTAGTTTCATAAATAATAATAATAATTAATAATAATAATTTTATTCATTTATATAGCGCTATTAATTCCACAGCGCTTTACATACATTTGCACGCACGTTTCGTTGCCGTCTTCTTCAGGGGGAAGAAGACCCTGAAGAAGACGGCAACGAAACGTGCGCGCGTCGGGGTGTGGGCGCCCTATTCCTTACCAGGAGGCAGCATTACATCATCATTTGGGTAAATATTCCACTATTATGTGTACCCCAATTTGTACTCTGACAGTTTGAGGGGTTTTCCTCCATTCATTACCGCCTCCTGCATTTAATGTAATCTTTTGCGGTGGTCTGGGTGAAACTACACTGGCTACTACGAAGATAGGTATTTGTGCTTCTGTGGCTTGTCTCTAGCTGCAATTTAACGCTCTCTGCCTTTATTCTTATGCACATGTGTATGTGTGATATGATTTATATGTGCATATTTGTATTTACATTATATACACTATACGATTGCATTATCCGAGTTCACCTACACCACTGTATGATATTATATGAGATTATGTGATATTATGCAATTTTGTGACGCCCCCGTTCCTCTTCCACTGCAGCAGAGCTCCAAAAGGCCTGGTCACCTCACGTCCTTGTGTCAACTAGAACAGTTTGTAGGATTCTGTCTCAAAATGGCCTCTATGGTCGAATCCGTGCCCAGAAGCCAGCACTAAACAAAAGGCAATTAAAAGTCCCACAGCCTGCTAAACAGATGGACGCTGGAAAAGTGATAGAAGGTGGATTTCTCTGATGAATCTTCGGTTGAATTACACCACAGCCACTGCAAATACTGAATTAGACCTACTGGAGCCCGTATGGATCCAATATACACCCAGAAAACAGTTAAGTTTGGTGGTGGAAAGTTCATGGTCTGAGGTTACATTCAGTATGGGGTGTGTGAAACATTGGCAAGGTGGAAGGCAATATCAATAGCCTAAAATATCAGATTAGTGATGAGCGAGTACTAAAAAGCTCGAGTGCTCGAGGCTCGGGCCGAGCATCCCAAGATACTTGTGTACTCGGCCCGAGCACCGAGCCCAATGTTATCCTATAAGAGACCCGAGTATTTTTATGAAATGACCCCCGGCAGCATGTAGAAACCCTAAAAATGTCACAAAAGTCTCAGAAGAGTGCTCAAATGACATGGCAACAGCATGAGGAAGACCCCTTGAAACATTTATCACTCAAAAGTCACAGCTGTGAACAATTTTGTCCACGTTTTACGCCATTTTTACGGACTCACCAGAAAACCTTCAAAAATGACACCAAAATGAATTTTCATGGCGGAAATGTTAAGGGCACATACCCAATAGTGAGATAGAGCTGGTGTATGTTACTTTTTGAGATTACATGAAAGATTTTACGTGAAACATTGTGTGGCACTCCGATGTCCCTGAGAAGAGACGTACATGAAGGCCTATTGAGTCTAATGTGCCCATTTTGAGGAAGTGAGTCTTTGTAGTATTTTCCTTTGCCAGGGCAGTCCAAAATTGTGAGGTTCACCAATGCCCCTGCATACAGACGTGCATGATGGCCTGTAAGCCTGAAGTGCCCATTGTAAGGAAGTGGGTCTATTGTAGTATAGCCCTTTGGCAGGGCAGCCAAAAATTGGGAGGCTCCACGTTGTCCCTGGATAGAGACGTGCATGAGGGCCTCAAAACATTAAGTGTCCATTGTCAGGAAGTGGGTGTATTATAGTATAGCCCTTAGGCAGGGCAGCCAAAAATTGGGAGGCTCCACGTTGTCCCTGGATAGAGACGTGCATGAGGGCCTCAAATTATTAAGTGTCCATTGTCAGGAAGTGGGTGTATTATAGTATAGCCCTTAGGCAGGGCAGCCAAAAATTGGGAGGCTCCACGTTGTCCCTGGATAGAGACGTGCATGAGGGCCTCAAAACATTGTTCCCATTGCAAAGGAGCGGGTCTCCTGTCGTTGTAATGTCCATTCTGCAAAGAATGGGCGAAAAAATTTACCACTGGGGGTATACCTGAAACAAAGGCCTAACTATTGTAACGGTCATCATGGTGGCGCATGAGGAGAAGGAGGAGCAGTCCAGCGATTATCCAAAGTCCAGAAGTGTGTACCCATGGGTGAGTGGAGGTACATGGCAAATTCCCATTACAAACTTTAAATTCCGCTCTCATTTGCTGGTGGTGTGGTGAAGTCTGGCCCAATCCAACCCTTGTTCATCTTGATCAGAGTCAGCCTGTCAGCATTTTCAGTTGACAGGCGGGTGCGTTTATCTGTAATGATTCCACCTGCGGCACTAAAAACACGCTATGACAAAACGCTAGCGGCAGGGCAGGCCAGGACTTCCAAGGCGTAGAGAGCCAATTCATGCCACGTGTCCACCTTGGATACCCAATAATTGTAAGGCACAGAGGAATGTCGGAGTACAGTTGTTCGATCTGCAAGGTACTCCTTGAGCATCTGGGCAAACTTAGGATTTCTTGTGGCACTACCCCGCACCTCAGGGGCTGTGGTATGTGAGGGGCTGAGAAAACTGTCCCACATCTTAAAGACTGTTCCCCTACCTCTGGCGGATTGGACTTGTGCCTCTCTCGGCTGTACGCCTTGGTTGTCCACTGATTCCTGACCTATGCAGCTAGCGTTTTGTGAGGGGAATGCTTTGCCTACTTCCGTGACTATGGCCTTCCGGAACTGCTGCATTTTGGTTGACCTCTCCGCCTCGGGAATAAGAGACATAAAGTTCTCCTTGTAGCGTGGATCTAACAGTGTTACCAACCAGTAATGATTGTCGGCCAAGATGTTCTTAACGCGAGGGTCACGAGACAGGCAGCTAACCATAAAGTCAGCCATGTGCGCCAGACTCTTAACAGCCAGGACTTCAGTAGCCTGACCAACACGATGACTGAACATGCTGTCCTCCTCCTCCTCCTCCTCATCTACCCTGTCTTCTGGCCAGCCACGCTGAACTGAGGATATGACTGGTGTGCATGTCATATCCTCAATTTGGCCAGAGAGTTGCTCCATGTCTTCATCCTCCTCCTCGTCATAGTGCTCCACTGCACGTTGTGATGAGACGAGGCTGGGCTGTGTGTCATCACCCACACCCACTACTGTTTCTTGCTGCAACTCATCGCGCTCCGCCTGCAATGCATCATGTTTGTTTTTGAGCAGAGACCGTTTTAGAAGGCAGAGTAGCGGTATGGTGACGCTAATAATAACATCATCACCACTCACCATCTTGGTGGAGTCCTCAAAGTTTTGGAGGATGGTACATAGGTCGGACATCCATCTCCACTCCTCAGGTGTTATGTGTGGAGTTTGACCCATTTCCCGACGGCTTAGGTGATGCAGGTACTCAACAACTGCCCTCTTCTGCTCACATATCCTGACCAACATGTGCAGAGTTGAATTCCAATGCGTGGGGACATCACACACCAGTCTGTGAGCCGGAAGATGCAAGCGGCGCTGAAAGCCGGCAAGGCCGGCTGAAGCAGTAGGTGACTTTCGAAAATGTGCAGACAGGCGGCGAACTTTTACCAGCAGATCAGACAGCTCTGGGTATGACTTTAGAAACCACTGAACCACGAGGTTGAGCACATGGGCCACGCATGGAACATGTGTCAGCTGGCCTCGCCTCAAAGCCGCCACCAGGTTCCGGCCATTGTCACACACGACCTTTCCTGGATTTAGGTTCAGAGGTGTGAGCCAGTGATCTGCCTGCTGTTTCAGAGCTGTCCACACCTCTTCTGCATTGTGGGGTTTGTCACCTATGCAGATTAGCTTCAGCACAGCCTGTTGCCGGTTCGCCGAGGCAGTGCTGCAGTGCTTCCAGCTTGGGACTGGTGTGGAGGGTAAAGTGGATGAGGATGCGCAGGAGGAGGAGGAGGCTGAAGAGCATGACATTCCGGAGCTGTAGAGTGTGGGTGAAACCCTGACTGAGGTAGGGCCTGCAAACCTTGGTGTGGGAAGGACGTGTTCCGTCCCTCGCTCAGACTGGGTCCCAGCTTCCACAATATTAACCCAGTGTGCCGTCAACGAGATGTAGCGGCCTTGCTCACAAGCACTTGTCCACGTGTCTGTGGTTAGGTGGACTTTGGGTGAAACAGCGTTGTTCAGGGCACGTGTGATGTTTTGTGACACGTGGTTATGCAACGCGGGGACGGCACACCGGGAGAAATAGTGGCGGCTGAGGACCGAGTAATGTGGGACAGCTGCCGCCATCAGGTAGCGGAATGCTTCTGTCTCCACCAGCCTAAAAGGCAACATTTCCAGCGCAAGCAGTCGCGAAATGTTATCATTTAGAACTGTGGCATGTGGGGCGTTGGCAGTGTATTTGCGCCTGCGTTCAAAGGTTTGCTGAATGTATAACTGAACGCTGCGCTGGGACAAGGACGTGCTTGATGATGGTGTTATTTCTGCGTAGGCAACTGCAGGTGCAGGACCGGAGGAGGCTTGTTCGCAGGCAGCATGGACAGGGGATTGGCTCGCATGCACAACCAGCGAAGACGTAGCAGTGACATCAGCAAGCACTGCTCCTCGACTCTGTTGTACTTCCCACAAAGTCGGGTGCTTGGCTGACATGTGCCTGATCATGCTGGTGGTGGTCAGGCTGCTAGTTTTGGTACCCCTGCTGATGCTGGCACGGCAGGTGTTGCAAATGGCATTTTTAGAATCATCTGGAGCCAACTTAAAAAACTGCCAGACTCGGGAAGACCTAACATTTGTACAGGCACCTTGTGTCGTGTTGTTGTTCCGGGGAACGGTTGCCTGACTTCTGCCTGGAGCCACCACCCTGCTTCTTACTGCCTGCTGGGATACTACGCCTCCCTCCCCCTGTGCACTGCTGTCCTCGCTCTGCATATCCTCCTGCCAGGTTGGGTCAGTTACTGGATCATCCACCATGTCGTCTTCCTCTTCCGCACCCTGCTCCTCCTCCTGACTTCCTGACAATTGTGTCTCATCATCGTCCACCCCTTGTTGAGACACGTTGCCAACTTCGTGAGAACGTGGCTGCTCAAATATTTGGGCATCTGTACATACGATCTCCTCATGACCCACTTCAACATGAGCTGGCGAGAGGCCAGAATGTGCGAATGGAAACATGAACAGCTCTTCTGAGTGTCCAAGTGTGGGATCAGTAATGTCCGAGGACGTGTACTCAGCCTTGTGGTAGGAAGGAGGATCAGGTTCTGAAATGTGCGGTGCAGTATCACGGCTACTGACACTTGACCGTGTGGAAGACAGAGTGTTTGTGGTGGTGCCAATCTGACTGGAAGCATTATCCGCTATCCAACTAACAACCTGTTGACACTGGTCTTGGTTCAAGAGCGGTGTACTGCTGCGGTCCCCAAGAATTTGGGACAGGACGTGCGAGCGACTAGATGTGGCCCTTTGTTGTGGCGAAATTAGAGCTTGCCCACGACCTCGGCCTCTGCCTGCACCACCATCACGTCCACTTCCTTGTTCCTTGCCAACGCCCTTGCGCATTTTGCAATGCTGTGCTGACGTGTATTCACTAGACTTGTGCGTTATATCCAAGTTTGTGCAAATCGTGCACCTGTACGCTGCCACCGACAGGCACACACGTGCGGTTTTTAAATGCAAGCACGGACGCACTAAGAACCTAACAGGTTTTTAGGAGCGACAATTACTGAGAAGTCTGACACTATCAGCCACTGCTGACTGACGTGTATTATACACTACACTTGTGCGTTATATAATAGTTTGTGAAAAACGCACACAAGTGCACCTGTACGCTGCCACCGACAGGCACACACGTGCGGTTTTTAAATGCAAGCATGGACGCACTAAGAACCTAACAGGTTTTTAGGAGCGACAATTACTGAGAAGTCTGACACTATCAGCCACTGCTGACTGACGTGTATTATACACTACACTTGTGCGTTATATAATAGTTTGTGAAAAACGCACACAAGTGCACCTGTACGCTGCCACCGACAGGCACACACGTGCGGTTTTTAAATGCAAGCACGGACGCACTAAGAAACTAACAGGTTTTTAGGAGCGACAATTACTGAGAAGTCTGACACTATCTGGACTGTTTTAGACTGTGTACACCAGCCCCAGATATGATGAAGGCTGGTATACGGTCACCACTAGGAATGGCTATATACCCTGCCTGCCTGCCTGCCTGTATACTGCTACAATAGTCCTGACAAGGACTCTTCTGGTCACTAGCCTGTATTCCGACTTGGCTATACCCTGCCTGTATATAGCAACAATAGTCCTGAGAAGGACTCTGCTCCTGTACTCCGACCTGGCTATACCCTGCCTGCCTGTATACAACTACAATAGTCCTGAGAAGGACTTCTGGTCACACTGTTTGCAGCCCTGCTACGGAAATAACTATAACGGGCTGCAAACCTTTCCCTGAAGCAGCAACACTCTCCCTGCACTGACTGTCTGGATGGATGTGTGCAGAGCACAGCGCGCCCGCCGGTATAAAGGCTCGGTCACGCTGTGGAGGCCGGCCAATCACTGCAATTCCACAACTAACAGGGCTGTGGCATTGCAGTGGTCTGCCAGCCAATCCCTGCATGAGGGCTGGCTCTCAAAAGAGCGACAACATGCAGGGATGAAGACCACGAGTACAGCACGAGTATCGCGAGATTACTCGGTCCCCGCCGAGTAGCCCGAGTACAGTGATACTCGTGCGAGTACCGAGTAGTAACAAGCATACTCGCTCATCACTAATCAAGATGTATTAGCTACCTCTTACATTCCCAATCATTAAAGGGGTCAAATTCTGCAAGAGGATGGTGTTCCATCTCTTACATCCATCTCTACAATAAAGTTCCTCCTGGCAAAAAAGATCAAGGTGCTCAAGGACTTGCCATCCCAGTAACCAGACGTGAACATCATTGAGCATGTTTGGGGTAGGATGAAAGAGGAAGCTTGGAAGACAAAACCAAAGAATCTAGATGAACTCTTGGAGGCGTGTAAGACAGCATTCTTTGCTATTCCTGATAACTTCATCAGTAAATTCTATGAATCATTGTTGAGCCGCATGGATGCAATCTTTCAAGCTCATGGAAGTCACAAAAAATATTAAATATGGCTCTAATAGCACCACAACTTCATTTACCAATGTTATACAACATGTATTTGTATTAGAAGTTAATTATTTGTTTGAATTTCACATTACTTTCTGTGGGCGACAAAACATTTGTCTTGCCAAAATCTGAACTTTCTGTGTTCATTAAATGATCAATATTTTAGCTTTGCAGCAACTTTATTTTCATAACCTAAACCAAATTTGGGAGGGTTTCAGCTTTCAAAAGAGTAATTTATAAAACCAATGGATGAATTTAAAGTCAGGTTCTAAGCTTTTATTTACATAAATGGATAAGCGACAGAACTTCTATCAGGGAGTGTAAGAGAAGCATGCATTGCCTAAACTTTCAGCATCTCCGGTCTTGTCTACCATAAAGCACATCTAGGACTTCATTGGTTGGCAATTGCAAAGGGAGCTGCCAAAAGTGGACCTTGATGATTTGCATAACCAAATGCTTCAATTTGACAACAAAAATTCTCAAGCAATCATTAATACCCTCAATGATAATATGTCTAAATGTGGGACTTTCTGCACATGGTGCTCATACTTAAAATTGAATAAATTGAGATGTTTTGAAAATGTTGTTTCAATTTTTTTGCATCATTACCATGTCTATCGATCAAATGATTTCTTTAATTCCACAACTTTTTATTCTTGGTGTTTCAATTTAAGTTATCTAGTGTCATGTCAAGTTGGGTAATGTGCTGTTATTTGTATGAGGATGCAACCTTGCAACTATTTACAAAATGAAAGTACTAGAGCAGAGGTTGCTTGTTGCGGCCTGCAGACCCCGTGACGATTGCAGCTCTAATCCCGGGGCCGACACGGGCAGGACTTTACTACAATTGAATAATCTGCGGTGCTGCGCAGAGGAGATGGCTGTGATAGCGATACCAATGGCTGCTGCCCGCCAATCAGATGCAAGGAAGTGACATCGCTGTATGATGTCACCTCCTTGCATCTGAATGGCCGGCGGTAGCCATTGGTATCGCAGACAGCTCCTCTGCGTGGCACCGCAAATTATTCAATTGCCGGCACCGGCCCCGGGCATAGAGCTGTGATCATCGTGGGCCGCAACAAGCAGGTAAGTGCTTAGTCACTATAAGGACCCACTGAGTTTTGGATGCGGCGGGTCCTGACCTGCGGGGCCGCAAGTCTCCTAGTCAGGAGACCACAGCAGCCCATACTCGTGATCAGGTTTCGAAACGCTGTGTTCTCCGTAGGGAGGGCATGCGACTCTGCAGCATGTTTCACATGCTGCGGCCTCTGCAAGCCGCACCGCAGGTCAGTTTTAACTGCTGGCCACACACGCACAGTGGGCATGGGATTTTTAGAAATCCCAACCACTCTGCTTTTACTGTACATCGCAGCATTTTGAACACAGCTGAAACATGCTTCATTCAAAACGCTGGAAACACTGATCGTGGGCACACAGGGAATGGAGGAAAGATGAAGAGATTTTTTTTTTTGCGTATTACTAAAGGATGTGCACAATACTACTGGGCTCAAGGATGGGCACAATACCACAAAGATGAGCACAATGGGAAAATACTACAGGGCACTAGGATGAGCACAATAATACAAGGATGGGCACAATACTACAAGAATGGGCACAATAGTACTGGGCACAATACTACAAGGATTGATACAATACTACAGGGCACAAGGATGGGCATAATACCACAAGGATGGGCCCAATATTACAAGGATGACCACAATACTACTGGACACAGTATTACAGGGCATAAGGATGGGCACAATACTACAAGGATGACCACAATACCACAAGGATGAGCACAAAACTACAGGGCACAATACTACAAGGATGGGCATATTGCTACTGGGCACAATACTACAAGGATGGGCATAAAACTTAACGAAACAAAAAAGTGCAGGTTCGTTATAATAAATAAGCAAAAAATGTTCAAAAAAGTGATCCAAAAAGTGTGTAGAAACAAAACACATGGATTCATTAAAAATGTCACTTTGTCCTGCAAAGAATGCGGCCCCTCTCAATTTTTTTTCTATATGCGGCCCATACACCCAGCTGAGTTTGAGACCCCTGTACTAGAGAATACATATGTCATTAGTTAGTGTGACTACTAGTTCATGTCAAATTAATCCAAATTGCTGTTTAATTCATCCCCATGCCTGCAAAACTGGATGTAGAAAGCATAGCTAAAGAGTTTTTCCAGTGCTCCGTGCTGTGAACTACAAAAATGTTTAGATTGGCCTTCAGCACGGAACATGAATCAAATGAAATTAAAGCTGGATTATTTAATATCAACATCTCAATATGCTGCTCACTGACGCACATTGTATCAAATGCCAACAGGACTTGGAGGGTCATTCATGTTTTGAAGTATGTTGACATGCACAATCCTATTTTGTATATAACTTTACTTTGCTTACTATAGGGTTAAAAATAAGTATGCAGATTGCTTGCAGTCAGTATTCACAGTACATAACCAACCCAAAAATATTATTCTAACACCACCAATATCAGTCGAAATAGTAGATAAATAGTTTGGGTAAATTGTATAGCAGGGGTCTCAAACTAAAATAACATCTACGCCACAATGTAAAATTTAGGCTAAAGCGGGCTTTACACGCTACGACATCGCTAATGCGGAGTCGTTGGGGTCACGGAATTCGTGACGCACATCCGGCCGCATTAGCGATGCCGTTGCGTGTGACATCGATTAGCGATTTTGCATCGTTGCAAAACAGTGAAAAATCGCTAATCGGCGACACGGGGGTCCATTCCCAATTATCGTTACTTCAGCAGTAACGAGGTTGTTCCTCGTTCCTGCGGCATCACACATCGCTGCGTGTGACGCCGCAGGAGCGAGGAACGTCTCCCTACCTGCCTCCCGGCCACTATGCGGAAGGAAGGAGGTGGGCGGGATGTTACGTCCCGCTCATCTCCGCCCCTCCGCTGCGATTGGGCGGCGGTTCAGTGACGTCGCTGTGACGCCGCACGGACCGCCCCCTTAGAAAGGAGGCGGTTCGCCGGTCACAGCGACGTCGCCGGACAGGTAAGTATGTGTGACGGCTCTGGGCGATGTTGTGCGCCACGGGCAGCGATATGCCCGTGTCGCGCAACAGATGGGGGCGGGTACGCACACTAGCGATATCGGGACCGATATCGCAGTGTGTAAAGTAGCCTTAAGGCTAAACAGCGACTTTCACCATGTCAGCTGCTACATTGCTGTGTCATATGAGTAAACTGCATCACAATGTACTGCCATCGCCATATGCAAATAAAAAACAAACAAACAAACCCGGCCACAGACCATCGTACTGTGTGTAGGATGGCCTGTGGCCATGCAACACACAAAATGTGGGCTGGAATTGCATTTTAAAAAGTGGGCACAGTGATCGTGCCTTCTGCAGGAACACATCCAGGCTAGAATAGTGCCCAAGAAATTCTTGTATAACTAGGCTGATCCATGCAGAGCATATGTGATGTCACTCAGGTGTAGTGCTGCCACCTGGTTTACACCTTTATCGCATACGGCTTTCTCTGGCTCCTGGTTCACTGGAGACAGCCAGTTATCAAACTGGGCCTGGATAGTGGTCCACAACTCTGCATCTTTGTGACTGTGTTCTCCAATGCATATTAATTTAAGCACTGCCTGATTCTGTTGACTTGCACACAGGATGTGGCCGGATATTTTCATTTTAAAAATTAAAAGATATGTGGCACCCCAGTGGTCATGGGAGCCACAGTGGCATTGTTCTCCTCACCGGAAGGTAATTCTATGCCTGGAAGCAGCGGGGAGACCTCTATTCCAGGTACAATCACCCACACAACACTTCCTAATCCAGACCAGAAGGGGGAGCTCAAGTCCTGGTCGGGGCAAGCTTCCCTGTGCATTCTGGGCTGAGGAGGGGTTAGAGAGAGAGGAACATGAAGAAAAAACTCAGAAACCTAGTAGCGGTGAAAAAGAACAGTCGCTGTTGGAGCGCTCCACACCGCCTGGCCCATCAAAGACTCGCAGCAGCATAATAGAGCCCGGGGCCGCAGAAATACCAGTGGGCCCAACATCCAGCTCGCGCTGCCCGACACAAGGGACAAGGAAAATCACACCTAGGGAGAGGGACGCTGTGCTGCTCCAGGCCACAGCGACCCACAGTCAGAGCGCACTAAGGAAGGCTTCCAACGTATCTGGCAGAGAAGGGATTTCTCACTGCTTCCCGGCTTACTGAACCACTGTAACCTGGGACTAAAACTACTGACCAGTAAAAGGTAAAGGAAACTACCAGCCTGTGTTGTCCAGTTACTGTCGACGTCCTCAGCTCCGCTCCCCAGTGTACAACACCATAGACTACCACTCTCATCATCTTCCCTGGGGCCCACTCCACCTGTGGGGAGCAAAACCCTCTTTTCTGTGACACCATCAGCCCGGGAGGACATCACCCACAGCGATGGCTAATCCCTGGCTGCGTACCACAGGTGGCGTCACAAGACAAATTATCCCCATCATCCTCCCCTTTTATTGTACGCCTCGGGACCATGAAGCCAGGCAGGGCCACCCGTGACATCCCCAGAACTGACATCACTGGCCCGGCAATGAGTAAAGTTAACCCCTTGCCTCGTGGGTGCTACAGATGCATGAGTGACAGGTATAGGCCTCTTGCTCCCAGAACCCTGGCAATGCAGACGAGACACAACTTGGAGACTCATCTTGGAGTCTTGATATTTAAAAACCATTCAGGAAGACAGCAGGAAGTGTGATCAATACTGAGATTAGGGGGTTTAATGGCCAACAATCTTATCCTCACTATAAAGAGAATCTATGCATGACCTTTCATTTGCTCATAACCAACATGGCGGCGTCAGGCGCGCATGCGGGAGGCGACTGCATCATAGTTGCTGCCAAAGGTGCTTCGTGTGAGGAGAGGCAGGCAATTTGACGTCACTGGAAGTTTTCTTCGATCCTGCCCCTTCCCCGGAATGACTGGAAGGCACAGACCATTTGCACAAGTTATCGCCCCCTCCATGCCTCCGAATCATTGCATCCTCACTATATAAACACACACGTATGCTCTATCCCTGTGGCCCCCAGAGGCAGACAAAATCGAAATGTCGGGATTGGTCGCACCCCGATACTTGCGCTCGGCACCTTTCTATCATGGGTAAGCCTGGATGATGGTGGTTGTATTTTTGAACGTTATGGAGTAGACAGCCTCATTGAATGTATATTGGGTGCGTGGACGCTTATAGCACCACCTAGTGGCTGTTTGTAGTATATTTGAACAATCTCATTTTGGACTTAATACAATTCACCACCGTTTTCCATCTATTTTGACTTTATTTTTCATGGAATTTGTTTGTTGTGCTCAGGTAGTGGTGTGCTGACCTATTATAGGGTTTATTTGGATGTCCTCACACTATTCTTGTTCACCTTTTTGATATTATATGATGTAATTTATGTGCTTCTAATTGTAACTCCACATGGGATAGTTTTTTATATATTGAAACGTCTTTTCTATTTCTAAATAAAAATTATTGTTATCTATAGACGTTTCTGGATTGAATTTCTCTTTATAGTGAGGGTAAGATCGTTGGCCATTAAACCCTCTAATCTCAGTCTTGATCAAACTATGTGTATGCATGGGGGGTGGTCGGTTTACCAGAAATAAATGTCCATCTTTTCCTTGTCTTTGTTCTAAGACAGCAGGAAGTGGCATCAATTTACCCCCCCCCCACACGTTTCCCTATAGTGTGTTTGCACAGCAGGGCATTTTCATTTAAAAAAATCAAGAGATGAATGAGTGACAGGCAAAAGGCTCTTGCTCACAAAACCCTGCCACTACACACAAGACACAACTGGGAGACCCCGATTGGTGTTTTCATATTTAAAAACCTTTCAGACAGCGGGACAGCAAGACAGCAGTATCAATCCTACCATTCCCAATAGTCAGTTTGCACAGTATCAATTATCCCCTCCCCATTTCCCCATAGTCTGTTTGCACAGCAAGGAAGTATGGTCCATGCAACACACAGTATGTGGGCTGGCATTTTCATTTTAGAAAGTGAGCTAACAGCGACTGTGCCTTCTGCAACAGTGCATCCTGGCCAGAATACTACCCTAGAAATTGCTGTACAACCAGGTTGATCCATGCAGTGCATATGTGATGTCGCCCAGGCGTTGTGCCACCACCAGGTTTGCACAGTTATTGACATGGCCTTTCCTAGCTCCAGATTGAGTGGAAACAACCATTGATCAAACTGGGCCTAGATATTGGTCCACAACTCTGCAGCTGTGTGATTGCATTGACTTACATACAAGATGTGGGCTGGCATTTTCCTTTAAAAAAATCAAGAGATGAATGAGTGACAGGCGAAGTGTCTTGCTTAAAGAACCCTAAAAACCCTGCCACTATAGACAAGACACAATTTGAAGACTCAGATTGCAGTCTTCATATTTAAAAACCTTTCAGGCAGACAGCAGAACAGAGGCATCAATTCACCCCTCCCCATTTTCCCATAATCTGTTTGCACAGTAGGGAAGTATAGTTCATTCAACACACAGGATGTGAGTTGGCATTTTCATTAAAAAAATCAAGAGATGAATGAGTGACAGGCAAAAGACTCTTTCTCAGAGAACCCTGCCACTACAGGACACAACTTGGAGACCCAGACTGGAGTTTTCATAGTTAAAAACCTTTCAGGCAAACAGCGGGACAGCAAGAAAGCGGTATCATTTCTCCCCCATTTCCCCATAGTCTATTTACACACCAGGGAAGTATGGTCCATGCAACACACAGGATGTGGCTTCGATATGTCACATGGGTCAAAAAACCAAGGCACGGTCACTTCCGTATCAGCTGACGGGCTCTCATTCACACCTACCGTAGCGGATAAACAAGTTATGTGGTCAGAGACCTGTGTGAGAATAGTTTCCCCAATGACGCAGGAGGAGGAAGAAGCAGCAAATGTGATTGATTTGACAGCCAGTGGTTAGGTAGGCCCAGAAGTACGTATTTTATCACAGAAAGAGTCCCACAATAAGGCATAGTGCTTGCGCATGTGCCAGTGTCATGCATGTAGAACTAACTCTACTTTCATTTTTCCCTCAATTGACTCGTTTACAACGTTAGCAGATAAAGAAAGTTGGGTCATCCTTTGCACTGTAAAAAAATTCCCAGTCTAGGCAACTCTTCCAACGAACTACAGTACATACCCGAGATCGCTGCTAGCCACAGTCAGTCAAAGTTAGGGCTGAGGATGCAGTGTTTCTCACTACATGTTTGTATTGCTAATGTAACCTCCTTAGCTTCCTCCTCCTCTTTATCTGCTGAGCTACACAGGAGCGTGCCTCTGGGTTCACACCAAAGTGGGATCTACAACTTCATTGTCAGGCTCTATGTTGTCCCACTCCTCTTCTTCCTGACCTGACATCATAACAGTACACATGCGCCTCAGGTATCTGGTTTTCATCATCATCACCTCCACCCCCGGGGTTAACGTCAGTTGACGAGGGTGGGGATCGTGATCGGACCGTACTTCGTCCAGGCCAAGATCCAACTGATAAAGATTTTGGGCATTGGTGCAGATGCCTTCTTCCTTTTGAGTCTGGGAATCTTTGGAGCAGAACTCTGATGCCCATGGGATACAATGTGAGAACAGCGCTGCAGACTCGCCCCTGTGTGGTTCACCACAGTCAGTTTGCCACTTGGAGATTTGTGATGAGGGGGAAACAAGTGTAATTGTGGTGGCACCTTGGAGGAATGAAGTGTTTGTGATGCTGAGGTGTAGGAAGAGGAGGAGAGGCGACTTGATGCAGCGCTTGTCATCCACTCTAGCCCATGCTGTTTATCAGCCTCATTTGGATGTTGAAACAATGTGCGGCTGCCAAAGAATTCTAGTGGAGTTGGCTGACCAGTAACAGAAATTGTTCTCATTTTTCTTGGGATAGGATGAGCTGGTGTTTGATCACTAGAGCTTTGACTAACAGAATGTCCCATACGTACACCTACAACACCCGACCTATTCACTCTTCCACCACAACCTCGTCGTGATTTGCCACTCATGGTTGATGCAACCTTCCCCTTTAAAATAGATGTTTTGCAACACTATGGCCACACCTGTCAGACACCTGACACAAAAGATAAATTATTCGTTTCATGCCTGAGTTTGCAATATTGCGAAAGCACTGAAAAGTATCAATGCCAAATGTGGTTCACGCCATACTTTTTAGTACAACCTGAAAAATTCCCAGACCTTTTAGCTACTTCACTAGCAAATTAACAGTAGGCAGTACTAAAGGCCGCTTTACATGCTGCGACATCGCTAGCATTGGCTAGCGATGTCGCGTGCAATAGCACCAACCCCCGTCGGTGGCACGATATGTGGTGATCGTTGCCGTAGCGAACATTATCGCTACAGCAGCGTCAAACGCACATACCTGCTGTGTGACGTCGCTGCAACCGGCGAACCACCTCCTTTCTAAGGGGGCGGTTCGTTCAGCATCACAGCGACATCACAGCAGCGTCACTGAACCACCTCCCAATAGAAAAGGAGGGGCGGAGATGAGTGGAACATGCCGCCCACCTCCTTCCGTCACCTTTTCCGGTGGGCGCAGGTAAGGAGATGTTTGTTGTTCCTCCGGCGTCACACATAGCAATCTGTGCTGCCGCAGGAACGACAAACAAAATCGTTACTGCAGCAGCAACGATAAGTGGGAAGAGGGGGGCATGTCACCGATGAGCGATTTTGAACGTTTTTGCAACGATTTAAAATCGCTCATAGGTGTCACACAAAACAACATCGCTAAAGCGGCCGGATGTGCGTCACAAATTCCGTGACCCCAACGAGATTGCTTTAGCGATCTCGTAGCGTGTAAAGCCACCTTAACTAACAATATGTACAAATTTGATTGGCTGACTAATTTTCAGCAGGCAATGAAAAGTGCCAAGACCTTTTTACTTAGTTCACTAGCAAATTTACAGCGGGCACTACTAAAGAACAATACCTAGAGCCCCTTTTACTTAAGAGGCAGGCATCATGGATCTTGAAGTTGGAAAATAGACTTCCACATGGTTTAAATTCAAAAACATATTTGTTCTTTCTTTATTAAGACTATCTATGACTACCATGTCATTTTTTTGGGGGGGGGTGGTTGCATTTTTTTAAATTTTGAGTCATTATTTAGTAACTTCCTGGACGACAGTATTTACTATGTACTCCACAACAGTGATAATGGATCTGTTTTTCGACCCACAATCTGTGAGTAAAAGCCGCTTTACCCGCTACGATTTATCTGACAATATGTCGTCGGGTCACGGTTTTCGTGACGCACTTCCGTCATCGTTAGCGACGTCGTTGCATGTGACACCTACGTGCGACTCCGAACGATCGCAAATAGGGTGAAAATTGTTGATCGTTGATACGTCGTTCAGTTTCAAAATATTGTTCGTCGTTTGGAATGCAGCAGACATATTGCTGCGTTTGACACCCTACCAACGACGAACAACATCCACACGACCGCCTTGGTCAAACAATATATCGCTGAACGATGTAGCATCGTTTGTGAGATGTGTACGTGTGACCTCTACAAAACAACCTATGAGCGATCTCGACAAATCGTAACAATGATCTGGGCGTGTCACATCGCTAATGAGATCGCTAGCGATATCGTTGTGTGTAAAGCAGCATTAAAGGCCCCGTTACACGCAAGGACATCGCTAACGTTGTCGTTGGGATCACGGAATTCGTGACGCACATTAAGCCTCGTTAGCGACGTCGTTGCATGTTATACATACGATCGATGTAAAATACTCACCAAATCGCTGATTGTGTGATACCCCAGGAAGGACGAACAACACCGTACCTGCGTCCTGCCGGCAACAAGGTGGCTGTGACTTTCTGCGGCTGCTCTCCGTCCCTCCACTTCTATTGGTCGCCTGGCGTGTGACGTCGCTGTGACGACGCACGAACCACCCTCTTAGAAAAGAGGCTGTTCGCTGGCCAGAGAACAGCCTCTTTTCTAAGGGGGCGGTTCGTGCGGCGTCACAGCGACGTCGCTAGGAAGCTAAGTACGTGTGACGGCTTCCACCGATATTGTGCGCCACGGGCAGCAATTTGCCCGTGACGTACAACCGACGGGGGTGGGTGCTTTCACCATGATGTTCCTGCGTGTAAAGCCCCCTTAAGTCTGTCAAGTTTCCTGCATCTAATTGTTTATTCTATATTACAATGGTTTTCCTTCATTCAAGCAACGCTCGTCTGTTGGTATGTAGTTTAGATTCCACTAAACACTAAGTATGAGATATTTCAATTTACACTGCAAAATTTCATTGTCCATTCATTTTTTGGGTGGTTTGTATGTTTGTTTCAATTTGTTTATTTACTTATTGCAATATTAATGAAGACTACGTGTCCAGGGGACTGTTTATAATAACCCTTGAGCTTATTTTTCATGATTTTTTTTTCCATATATATTCGTTTCTTTACTTTGTTTGGATGATCTATGAGCTTTGACATACCTGGACGAACTTTGCCTGCTGATCCATCCTATGTGACAGTATGAAGGCACCTTTTTTGAATGTCCATGAGCTTTCCTGGGCTAAAGGCCCCGTTACACGCAACAACATCGCTAACGAGATATCGCTGGGGTCACAGAATTCGTGACGCACATCCGGCCTCGTTAGCAATGTCGTTGCATGTGACACGTACAAGCAACCGCTAACGATTGAAAATACTCACCAAATAGTTGATTGTTGACACGTCGTTCATTTTCAAAATATCGTTGCTCGTTCATGACGCAGGTTGTTCGTCATTCCTGAGGCAGCACACATCGCTACGTGTGACACCCCGGGAATGGCGAACAACAGCGTTCCTGCATCCTCCGGCAACCAGGTGGGAGTGTCGTTCATGCGACTGCTCTCCGCCCCTCTGCTTCTATTGGTGGCCTGCTGTGTGACATCGCGTTGACGTCTCACGAAACGCCCCCTTAGAAAAGAGGTTGTTTGCCGGCCACAGCGACATCGTTAGGAAGGTAAGTATGTGTGACGCGTACCAGCGATATTGTTCGCCATGGGTAGCTATTTGCCCGTGATGCACAAACGACAGGCGCGGGTGCGATCAATAGCGACATCGCTAGCGATGTCGCTACTTGTAAAGCAGCCTTAACTCTGCCTGCTGATCCTTTTACTTGGAGTTTTGAAGATACCATATCTTGACTGTCTATGGGTTTTCCTGCAGAAATTTGGCCTGATGACCTGCCTACCTAATTATACTGAAGACACTTTGTTTGAATGTTTATGAGCTTTCCTGGACTAAAATTGGCCACTGATTTATCTCATGTTATTGAAGATTGTTGCCCAATGTTTCGTCCTTGGCTTTGAATGGATACTGTATGGGTTTATCCACTATTATAATCCGTTCATGGACTTTTTGGTTATTATTTATTTTAGCTTCGTGGATTTTTGGATTTATTGAATTAGATGCACTTTTTATATTTGGGTGTTTGTACTGCATTTATATTTTTCTGTGTGCATTTATTGTTGTTATGGATATATAATGCGGACATATGTTGTGGACATACACAGGTAAATGCATTTATGTCTACATATGCATTTTTGGAAAGAGGTTTTGTTTTATATGCCAAAAATTTTTTTCTGGGGATTTCCATTAGGCAATGAATCCAACTACTGTTTGTTCATGTCAACTATGCTCCCTGGCGACATCATGGTTACTGTTGGTTGCAAGAGTCATCTCACCTTTTTTGTGTTTGTCTAATTAAGCATTTAATATTTAATGCCTCTTAACATCTAGAGATTTGTCAGGATTAAAGCCCGCTTTACACGCTACAATATATCTTACAATGTGTCGGCGGGGTCACGTCGTAAGTGACGAGTGACGCACATCCGGCATCGTAAGGTACATTGTAGTGTGTGACAGGTACGTGCGATTGAACGTTAAAACATTCAAAGCATACACGTCGTTGAATCCTGACGAATTGCACGTCAGGTTGTTCAATGTTCCCGAGGCAGCACACATCGCTGTGTGTGACACCCCGGGAACATTGAACAGATCTTACCTGCCTCCCGCGGCTCCAGCCGGCAATGCGGAAGGAAAGAGGTGGGCGGGATGTTTACGTCCCGCTCATCTCCGCTCCTCCGCTTCTATTGGCCGGCTGCCACGTGACGCCGATGTGATGCCGAACGTCCCTCCCACTCCAGGAAGTGGACGTTCGCCGCCCACATCGAGGTCGTATGGATGGGTAAGTACATGTGACGGGGGTTAATCGTCTGTGCGGCACGTTCAACAAACTGAACATGCCACACATACGATGGGGGCGTTGCAAATCGCATACGATATTGTATGCGAAATTGCAACGTGTAAAGCGGGCTTAAGAGCGGTTTTACGCTCAAAGCATGTAGACCTCTGTCTACACTGATGTTTTAAAGTTTTTTCTTTTTTATGGATTTGGAATAAAGGTTGGCTTTTTATGCAGATGATGCTAAGACTTTCTTCTTTTTATCAGTAACTAACTATACGTACAAATGGGATTGACTGCGTAATTTTGAGCAGGCCATGAAAACTGACAAGACCTTTTTACCTAGTTGACTACCAAATTGACAGCAGGCAGTAATAATAATAACTAGAGATGAGCCACCCTAGTGTCTAGTGCTCGACCGGCGGCTTAGTTCGGTGAACGTTCGTCGGACGTTCGATGAACACCTTCGAACCCCATTGAAAACAATGGGAGGCAAACATAAACACATGCAATCACATGGAAAACACCTTCTAAGGTGTCCAAAAGGTGACAAACAACTCACAAGACACCACAAACACATGGAAAAGGGACAAGTACTCATGCAAAAACAAAAGAGCTGGGTTTGTAAAAGGAGGAGGAGACACAGATTTAGGCATGTCATGCCCTTCTAAAATCATGTGAAGCACATCAAGGGGACTCCAACCAGAGTCTCCCTTATTTCAAAAACTTGGGCCACAGACACCACTTAAGTGGCATCACTTGTCCCCCAGTTGCAAACTTGACAGGTTGATTTGCATGAAGCACATTCAAAAATCCACAAGCATTTACTCTCCCCAGGATGACACAGGGGTAGAAAAGTCCTTTCAGATCCATGACTTGTTCATCTTGATGAACGTTAGTCTGTCCACATTGTCACTGGACAGACGCGTGCGCTTATCTGAAAGCACACACCCAGCAGCACTGAAGACACATTCCGAGAGAACGCTGGCTGCGGGACACGACAAGATCTCCAAGGCGTAAGTGGCGAGCTCAGGCAATTTTTCAAGATTGGAAGCCCAAAATGAGCAAGGCTCCAGTTGCAGAGTCATGGCGTCTATATTAACTTGGAGATACTCCTGTATCATCCTCTCCAGCTGTTGACTATGTGTCAGACTTCTTGTCTCTTGTGGCCTTGCAAAGGATGGTCTAAAAAAATCATGAAACAATTCCATAAAATTGCTGTTACCACCAGATACGGTGTTGCTGGTACGGTTTGACTGATGATGACTTGACAGTCCAATGGTTGGCAAGTTATAACTGTGAGATTCACTCTGTGCACTACTGGTGTTCAGTGGAAAAGTCCAGCTAAGATTGCATAACAGCTTCTGCTGATACTCCTGCACACGTGCGTCCCTTTCTATGGCTTGAATTATTTCGGCAAATTTTGACTTGTACCGGGGATCTAAGAGTGTGGCAACCCAGTAGTCAGCATTACTTCTAATTCGGACAATCCGAGGGTCATGTTGTAGGTAGTGCAGCAAGAAGGCGCTCATGTGTCTTGCGCATCCATGCGGACCAATTCTTTGCTGTGTTTGTGTCGGCGAGGTGATTACCGTGCTTTCTTCCTCTGATATCTCCCCCCAACCTCGAACAACCGAAATTTGATCAATGTCTCCCTCATCTGCTGAGTCTTCCATGCCCATCGCCAGTTTGTCCTCCAGTACTTCCTGGGCTCCTGCACCTTCCTCAACAGTTTGGCTGCTACCATGCGCCCTTGTTAATCCCTCTCCCCCACCGTCCCATGCTTGCCGCCTTGGTGATGCTGAACGTCTGGACCTTGTAGATCTTGGTATCCCTTCCGCATATGAATCCTCCTGTGCTTCCTCCCCATCCTCTTGTCCCACCACCTGACTCCGAATACTGTTTAGCGTGTGCTCCAGCATTTAAATGACTGGAATTGTCATGCTGATAATGGCATTGTCAGCACTAAACATATTCGTCGCCATGTCGAAACTGTGCAGAAGGGTACATAGGTCCTTGATCTGAGACCACTCCATCAGTGTGATCTGCCCCACCTCTGCATCTCGTTGGCCCAGGCTATACGTCATAATGTATTGCACCAGGGCTCTGCGGTGCTGCCACAGTCGCTGCAACATGTGGAGAGTCGAATTCCAGAGTGTCGCATTTCAGGTGGTGAACCGGCATACCGAAAGACTTCTGTAGTGATGCAAGTCGGTCAGCTGCGCCGTTTGAACGGCGGAAGTGAGCAGAAAGTGACCGTGCCCTGTTCAGAAGCCCATCTAGGCTGGGATATTGGGTTAAAAATTGCTGGACAACAAGGTTAAACACGTAAGCCATACAAGGCGCATGTGTCACCTTGCCCCAGCGAAGGACCGCACCCAGGTTTGCAGCATTGTCACACACGGCCTTCCCTGGCTGCAAGTTGAGTGGAAACAACCATTTCCGAAACTCGGTCTCCAGAGCTGACCACAACTCCTCAGCTGTGTGACTCTTATTTCACAGACATTTCAACGTAAAGACTGCCTGATGCCATTGAGCTCTGCTGCCAGCATAGTAAGGTGGTATGCAGGATTCATTGTGTGCAGTTACAACGCTGGTGGCCTGACCAGACAGGCTTTGGGCGGAGGTGGAGGACCCAGACGAGGTTGAGGAGGCAGAAGCAGTGGAGGAACTTCTACATACAGAGGATTGACGCACAACTCGTGGAGATGGCAAGACTTGAACAGTAGACCCTTCTCCATCTCTCACCATAGTTACCCAGTGCCCAGTCAGCAACATGTAACGCCCCTGTCCATGCTTACTGGTCCAAGTATCGGTGGTGAAATGCACCCTGTCACACACAGAGTTTCTCAAGGAAGAGGTGATGTTGTGTGCGACATACTGGTGTAGCACAGGCACACCTTTCTTGGAGAAGTAGTGGCGACTGGGCATCTGGTACTGGGGCACTGCGACAGACATAAGGTCTTGAAAATCCTCTGTGTCCACCAGGTGGAAAGGCAGCATTTCTGTAGCCAACAGCTTGCAGAGGGTGAAAGTCAAACTCTTACCTTTGTCATGGCTAGGAGGAAATGGTCTTTTTTTTGTCCACATCTGAGGGACCGAGGGCTGGCTGCTGTGCTGAGTTGTCGTTGAGTAGGGTGTCTCTGGAAAACTGCTGGTCTGTGAGGAAAGTGCAGGCAGAGACATAATGTTGCCTTCATCCAAAGTTGGTGCTCTCAATGTCTGAGAGAGCTCAACACCAGCAGCTGTTTCCACTTCCAAACCAACTGACGACCTGCCAATCACACTTCCTATTGCGGTTAAAGAGGTGGAAGGTCTGCGTCGAAAAGCATGTGTGACTGCTGTCCCCACAGTCAGAGGATGAAGAGCGTACGGATGCACTTGAAGGGGCAGATGGTGGTTGGCCCGCTCCACTAGGCCACATTGTAGCACAGTGAGCTTTCCACTGGCACTTATGCTTCATATCCATGTGACGGTTCATGGTCGAAGTAGTCAAACTAGTGGGGTTTTGGCCTCTACTTAGAGATTGGTGACAAATCTTACAGATGACATGAGTTGGGAGATCCTTTGCGATGGCAAAAAAAGACCAGGCTAGGCAAGGCTTAGAGCCCATGCGACCTGCAAAGCCACCCCTACTTGTGTTCAGAGGCAGAGTTGTGGCTGAGGATGCAGTTGTTGATGTGCTTCCAGTACTCCATCTGTGTCCAGGAAGGTGCAAGCTAACCTCATCGTCAGTCGCATCCTCCTCCACCGCCTCTGCTGACCTCATTGAGTACCTGACTGTGGGTTGACAGTAAGTGGGATCTACAACCTCATTATCACCCTGTGTGTTTGCACTTCCCTCGTCCTCAGAGCTAACCTCTTCCTGCCGTAACCGAATAGTTAAGTTGTCATTCCAATCAGGTATCTGAGTCTCATCGTCATCAGAATGTTCCTCATTGTCTCCACCAAGAGGAGTTACAGTTTGGGAATGAGGGTCTACATTATACTCAGAAACTTCTTCATTAGGAACTGAATCTGACTCACAAAGCTTCTGGCCATCACTGCAGATCATTTCCTGGTCTGGACTCACTGTAGCTTTGGAGCAGACCTCTGATTCCCAGGCTATAGTGTGGCTGAACAGCTCTGCAGACTCAACCATCTCTGTTACCCCATACTCTGCAGGGCGGGTGAAGACTTGAGAGCTGTTAGAAAGCAAGTGCGATTGTGGTGACAACCCAGAGGACTCGAGTCTTTGGGATGTTGAAGTTGAGGTGGAGGAGAGGCCACTTGATGGCACACTTGAGATCCATTCAAGCATGTGCTTTTTTTGTGCATCATCTACCTTTGGTAGAGTTGTTCGGTTCCATAAAAAATGGATCACTTCAGATTGTCCATGGAAAGTGGTAGACATCTTACTTTTGCTGGAAGATGGCCTTCCTTCAGCAGATGTTACTGTTGCTTTACAACCTACCCCATAGGCACAAACTTTTCTTCCCTTTCCAACACGCCTGTTCCCCTTTCCACCAGCATTTGTCCTTTTGCCACTCATTTTGTTTGTGAACAAATTGGACACTTAAAATGTCGTAGCAAAAATGGAGAGGTGGTTTAGATTGCAGAGGTGGTCTAGCTTTATTGACAGCTGAAGAACCAACACTGACTATCCCAGACAATGAAAGTATGCCCCTAAAACTGCCTGCACTTTTTGCAATAAAAATTGCGTAGCAAAAATGGACAGGTGCTGTACAATGCAGAGATGGTATAGCAAAATTGTCAGCAGAGGAACCCTAACATAGTATCCCAGACAATGAAACTAGGCCCCTAAAACTGCCTGCACTTTTTGCAATTAAAATTGCGTAGCAAAAATGGACAGGTGCTGTACAATGCAGAGGTGGTATAGCAAAATTGTTAGCAAAGGAATCCTAATGTAGTATCCCAGACAATGAAAGTATGGTCCTAAAAATGGCAGCACTTTTTGCAATTAAAATTGCGTAGTAAAAATGGACAGTTGCTGTACAATGCAGAGGTGGTATAGTAAAATTGTCAGCAGAGGAACCCTAACGTAGTATCCCAGACAATGAAACTACGCCCCTAAAACTGCCTGCACTTTTTGCAATAAAAATTGTGTAGCAAAAATGGACAGGTGCTGTACAATGCAGAGGTGGTATAGCAAAATTGTCAGCAGAGGAACCCACACGTAATATCCCTAAAGTGCCTGAGCTGATTTAGCCAGACGCTGTGATATAAACCCCTGCACAGCGCTGACACAGACTTGCCTAGCAGCTATGGCTATGAACGGCGGTAATGTAGCCCTGAAAAGGGGTGAAATTACAAGTAGTTCCTAATCCCTAAAGCGATGTGTAGATTGCACTGTATGTCTATAGCGCACACAGCAGCAGCAGCAGCGGGAGTGTGAGTGGTGACTGTCACCCACCCGCAACAGACAGATAATGGCGGCGAAGGGGAAAATGTCCGGGTCTTATAGGGCAAGGACATGTGACATGCACAGCCTATGACACATGCCCTTGCTTGTCTGGCAAAAATCCACTTTGCTATGTGTGTGTCTGTCATTGGCTGACAGCCTGGCCTGCCCCACTGTACGCGCGGTTAGGGAAGAAAAACAAAATGGCGATCGCCATTCTTTCAGCACTCAGCAGCAGCACTGATCTAAACCCCGTCCCCCCCGCACACTATACGCTGAATTTTGATAATATCATGATTCACAGTGACTCACAGTATTACAGTGAAAAACCAGCTAGTAACTAGCTACGCGTTTTGGTGATCGAGCCGTTATCGAACGTAACTTGAACAGCCGAACTTGAAGCAAATCGTTCGAGTTTGTTGAACGACTCGAACACTGACCAAAATCACTCGAATTTGAAATTGGCGAACGGTTTGAATTGAACATCGCTCAATTCTAATAATAACCAGAAATGTGATTGATTGGCTAATTTGGAGCAGGCAGTAATAAGGATCAATAGCTACTTAGATCATTCACTGCGAACTCTTTACCAGGCACTGACAAGAAGCAATCCCTATTTCTATGATTAAATGCAGATTTGTGGCACACAGCTTTCCCTACACTGCAGGTCCCTATTCTACTCTATTGCTCCCCTATCTATCTCAACTACCTATCATTAATCTCCTAGATTAGCTGTCTGCTTATATGCAGACAGAAATGTGACTTAAGGCCCCTTTACACACTGAGACTTTCTAGCGATCCCACCAGCGATCCCAACCTGTCCGGGATCGCTACAAAGTCTCTGGTGAGTCGCTGGTGAGCTGTCAAACAGGCATACCTGGCCAACGACGCAACAGCGATCCGGACCTGCAGAACGACCCAGCTAGTCATTGGGGACGTTGTAAAGCAGCTTTTTGAAAGGGAAGTCGCTAACGAAGTCGCTGTAAAGTCCCCTTTACACACTGAGACTTTCTAGCGATCATGCTGCACAGCGGGAAACAAAGGACCAAAGAATGGTCCTGAACGATTTGTAGCGATCAGCAACTTCACAGCAGGGGCCAGGTCGCTGATGTGTTTCACATACTGCAATGTCGCTGGGGAGGTCGCTATAACGTCACAAAACCGGTGACGTTACAGCGATGTCGTTTGCGATGTTGCAGTGTGTAAAGCCACCTTTAGGCAGCAAATCACACAAGCCCTTGTGTGTGACCCTAAAGCTGGGTTCACACATAGCGACAGCAACAACGACGTCACTGTTACGTCACCATTTTCTGTGACGCAACAGCGACCTTGTAAGTCGCTGTTATGATCGCTGCTTAGCTGTCAAACACAGCAAAAGCAGCAGCGATCATAACAACACACGTCGCTGTGCTACATGTGCAGAGAGCAGGGAGCCGCGCACACTGCTTAGCGCTGGCTCCCTGCACTCCTAGCTACAGTACACATTGGCTTAATTACCCGATGTGTACTGCAGCTACTTGTGCAGAGAGCAGGGAGATGGCACTGGCAGCGAGAGCAGCGGACGCTGATAACGAAGGTAAATATCGGGTAACCAGGGAAAGGTCTTGGTTACCCGATGTTTACCCTAGTTACAGCTTACCGCAGCTGCCAGATGCCGGCTCCTGCTCCCTGCTCGCTTCATTTCGTCGCTCTCTCACTGTCACACACAGCGATGTGTGCGTCACAGCGGGAGAGCGACGACCAAAAAATGAAGCTGGACATTCAACAACGACCGGCGACCTCACAGCAGGGGCCAGGTCATTGCTGGATGTCACACACAGCCCCAGCGACGGGACGTCGCTGCAACGTCACAGAAAATAGTGACGTAGCAGCGACGTCGTTGTCGTCGTCGCTGTGTGTGACACCACCCTTATGGATGTTTTCTGTGCCGTGATTGGCTCAGGAATATCCGCTAACAAAGTTAAGAAAATAAAATAAAAAATAATGCCGCATGTGTCTGAATTCTCCCAAGTCCCCACAACCTCCACTCATTAAACACATCCACCCATTCATTATACAGCACCACAATCCTATACAAAAGCATAACATGTTATTAATTTTTTTTAATTGCGATCAGGGATCGAGCAAAAGCAAACATTACCGACTTTTGGGGAAAGGACTCAGGGTTACCGAGCCTGAACGAACAAGCTAAGGCTTGTACCAAATTTGAAATTGGCAAACTTTTATTAAACAGGTTTACTCATCTCTATTCCAGTCACGAATTGCCTGCAGAGATTACAACAAAAACTCATCTGACTTTTCCCATTTCCAGCACGTCCCCTCTGTTCCCGACCTGCACAGACTACTCATCCTACGAATACCCCAATACATACTGAGCCGCTGCTTCCATATGTGACCCTATTACTACACCTGCTGGTGATACAATAACAGTGCTCCTCCAACTGCCACACATAGTAATGCCACCACTGTGCCTTTTACTTGGTAATAATGCCTCCTTTGTACCCACTAGATGGTAAAATGGCCCCTAGAAAATATTAATGCCCTGTGCTAATGCCCTAGAAAAGTGCTTACATTTTGCTCCTAGAAAGTAATAATGCCCCCTTTGCACCTTTGACAGTCACAATAGCCTGATTGCCCCTATAACAACAATGGTTCTTAAATGTCCGCTTAACATTAAATAATGTCACCTGAGTCCCCCATATATAGCTCCTTTATGCATAGTATGATGTCCTTACACCACCCCTATACACTGTATGAAGGGCCCACAGCTCCCCCAAAACAATGGTCCACACACTGTATAATGGCCACCATAGTAGCTGACACACTGTTTAATGGTCTCCATAGTAGCCCCCTCATTACATTATGACCTCCATAGTAGCCACCACACTGTATGAAGGGCCCTAAATTATCCCCCCAAGCTATATAATGACCTCCAAAGTAGTCTCCACAATTTATGACAACTCCCCACATTAGCTCCCATGCTGTATAATGACCCCCACATTAGTTTCCATGCTGTATAATGACCACTGCATTGACCCCACACAGTGTATAAGAGCCCCCACGCCAGTGGCATAACTAGAGTACAATGAGACCCGATGCAAGGTTTGAATCTGGCCCCCACCCACCCCTACATGTTGGTCAGATGTATGGGCCATTGTTACATTCTAAAATGTATACAAATATACAAGTTCCCCCCTCCCCCATCATTATGGAGTAATGTCCTTTTCCTGGGCATTTTTCTGATATATACGTCCCTCATCCTGGTATATATGTTCTCTATCGTGGCCCCATCCCGGTATATATTTCCCTCATCCTGGTATACATGTCCCCCATTCTAGATATATGTCTCTCATCCTGATATATATGTCCCCCATTCTGGTATACATGTCTCCTATCCTGAACCCCTTCCTGGTATTTATGCCCCCCATCCTGGGTCTTTCCTTGCTTATATGTCTCCTATCCTAGGCTCCTTCCTGGTATATATATCGCCCATCTTGGGCCATTCCTTGCAAATATGTGCCCCATCCTGGGCCTCTTCCTAGTATATATGTCCCCCATCCTGACCTCCTTCCTGAGTTATATGTCCCCATCTTGGTCCCCTTCTTGGTATATATGTTCTCATCCTAGGCCCTTCCTGGTATATATGCATTCCATCCTGGTGTATATGTCCCCCATCCTGGTATATATGTCCCCTATCCTGGACTCTTTCCTGGTAAATATACCTCCCCATCCTGAGTCCCTTACTAATATATATGTCCCCCATTCTATACCCTTCCTGGTATAATTGTCCCCCATCCTGGGCCCTTCCTGGTATATATGTCTTTCATCCAGGGATAAATGTCCCCCATCCTGGGCCTTTTCCTGGTATATATGCCCCCCGTCCTGGGTCCCTTATTGATATATTTGTCCTCCATCCTGGGCCCTTCTGGTATATATGTCTCCCATCCTGGTATACATGTCACCCATTCTGTGTCCCATCCTGGTATATATCTCCCATCCCGGTATATATATCTACCATCCTGGGCCACTTCCTGGCATATATGTCCCTCATTCTAGGCCCATCCTGGTATATATGTCCCCACACTGATGTATATGTTTCTTGTTCTGCAGTAGAATAATAAAAAAATAATGAAAAAATATCCTATACTAACCTAATCCTGGGTCCAGGGTCCTTATGACTCCACACGGCCGTATGGTAGCGCTGTCATCGCACACATAGGACACCAGAGTCCCAGCACTGACATCTCCCTGGCAGGATTCTGATGTCCTGTGTGTGCGCCGGTGGCTCGTCCACTGCATCTCCCAGTGTTCTGTAGATCACAGGCTTAAAGAGCCATGCAGTCCACAGAACAGAGAGTGGCAATACAGGGAAATCATGATACCCTGCTCTGCTGCACAGATTAACTATATTGGCACTGGGCACCCTGATATAGTTAAAAGTAATGTAGCTTCGGGTGGGTCCCTGTGACCGCACCTCCTACCCCCCAGTAGTTATGCTACTGCCCTGCGGTGTAATTAGTAAGTCATATTTATTCTTTGCGTCCGTGTCCATGTATTGTAACAATACCAGATTTATATTGTTTTTTTATGTATGGCTGCTATCACGCACTACTAAAAAAAGCTTTAGAAAAAAAAGTTTTTGCATCACCTTATTTTCAGAGCTATAATATTTCTAAATTTCTGCTGATAGAGTCATGTGAGGGCTTGCTTTTTGCTGGACGAGTTGATGTTTTTATTGGTACCATTTTTGCTGCACATAATGTTTTTTGATCACTTTTTTTTCAAATTTTTGAGATGCAGAATTAACAATAAGCAGCAATTCAGAAAGTTGTTTTTTTATGCCTTTCACCGTGTTGTAATAAGTAGAGATGAGCGATGTTTGAGGTTTGAGGTTCGCCAATTTCATGCTCGAGTGATTTTGGGGGTGCTCGAGATCGAACTCGAACTCGAGCTTTTTGCTAAAAGCTCGACAGTTCGAGTTACGTTCGAGAACGGTTCGATCACCAAATGCAGGGCTTTTTACAGCTACAGTGTGCAGGGAGCCATCGCTGGCAGCCTGCGTAAGCTGGTAACCAAGATAAATATCGGGTATCCAAACAAAGCGCTTTGCTTGGTAACCCGATATTTACCCTGGTTACGTGTGCAGGGAGCCGACACTTCCCCGCTGGGCTCCGCCCCCTCCTGCATGCGGCATGTACACACACACACACTCACACTCATACTCACCTGTCCCCAGCCATGCAGTCCCGCTAGGTTCCACCCACTTCGGACTTCGCCGCCCGCACAAATGGCCCCGCTAGGCTCCACCCACTTTGCACTCCGCCGCTCGCACACATGGCCCCGCTAGGCTCCACCCACTTTGCACTCCGCCGCCCACACACATGGCCCCGCTAAGCTCCACCCATCTCGCACTCCGCACACATGGCCTCGCTTAGAACCACCCACCTCGCTCTCCGCACACATTACCCCACTTAGTTCCACCCACCTCACACTCCGCACACATTACCCCGCTTAGTTCCACCCACCTCGCACTCCGCACACATTACCCCACTAGGCTCCACCCACCTCGCACTCTGCACACATGGCTCCGCTCGGCTTACCTGCGGTGATGAAGTCCTGCCCTCCTGACCACAGCGCTGTCACTGACATCCATGGCTGCCGCTTCACATTTCCTCTCTCTGCCGACCCGAGACTGTGACTAGCGGTGACATCACAGGCTCCTGTGATACTTGGCTGTGAAGGCGGCAGTCATTGAACTCAGTGACAGCTCTGCTATCAGAAGTGCAGGAGATTGTCACCGCAGGTAATGTACCTCGCTCCTGACAGCAGCACTTGTAATGCCCTGCAGTGACCTGGGCTGACCTATTGATGTTAGCTCAGGTCACTGCTTTCCCAGCCAATATGGAACATTCTGTTCTTCATTGACTGGGACAGTGACTATGGTATGGATCATCATGGGAATCGCTTGGCCCTTGGATTACAGCAGACCTGGATTTGTTTTCTTTCTAATAAATTGGTGAAAGAGGGAATGTGTTGGGGAGTTTTTTTCAAATAAAAATGTGTTTGTCGTCTATTTTTTTTTTATTACTGACTGGGTTGGTGATGTCGAGTATCTGATAGACGCCTGACCTCACCAACCCCAGGGCTTGATGCCAGGTGACATCTGGTATTAACCCCATATACTACCCAGTTTGCCACCGCACCAGAGCACGGGATGAGCTGGGGCGAAGCACCAGGATTGGCGCATCTAATGGATGCACCACTTCTGGGGCAGCTGCGGCCTGCTATTTTTAGGCTGGGGAGAGTCCAATAACCATGGACCTCCCTAGTCTGAGAATATCAGACCCCAGCTGTCTGCTTTACCTTGGCTGGTGATCCAATTTTGGGGGGACCCCTGCGTGTTTTTTTTTTTTAATTATTTATTTAATTTAAAATAATAGCGTGGGGTGCCCTCAGTTTTGGATTACCAGCCAAGGTGAAGCTGTCAGCTGTGGTCTGCAGGCTGCAGCCGTCTGCTTTACCCTAGCTGGCTACAAAAATAGGGGGAACCCCACGTCATTTTTTTTTTAAATTTATTTATATATTTTGGTAAATACAAGGCTAAGCACCTCTTACTGCCACATGAAAGGCACCAAAGGGTGCAAAATTACAAAATGCAGGAGAGTGGGACATTATGTGTCTTTCTGCCATTATAATGACAGAAAAGACGGATATCAAGTGTACAAGCACAAGTAAATCACCAGAGCGCTCTACGCTGTGAAAAGCAGTAGAAAATGGCACTGGAGTGAACATGTGACCGCCTCATGTAGGTTGAAGCTATGGATCCTGGGTAAATTTATGTATTTTACCTCCTTCAGTTTTTTTGCAGTACGCAAAAAAAAATGACAATGGATGACAAACGGACCACATATGGAACGGAAACGGATGCCACACGGATACACCCGTGAAAAAAATGGACCGTTTTTTGCGGACCGCAAAAACGGATCGGTCGTGTGAATGAAGCCTTATTCTGATCTGCCGTTTATAAATAGCAGGCAAAAATAAGTGAATTGCACCCCCCAGCGTCAGAAAATGTCTGGGGTTTCAGGGGGTAGCTGAGACCCTGGAGATCATGATTCAGGACGACATCACGTGATCAGCGGTATACACCGTATACCGATGATCACGTTACAGTAAATGACAGCGGCGGTAAAAAATTATTTATCTCCCATCTGGCATGAACAAACATCTCAGATGGGAGATAAATCTCCCCCCCGGTCCCCCGGTGTCGCCAAAGTGCCCCCCCGACCCCCTCCCGGAAATCCAAGATGGCCACGCGCACAGCAGCGCGCTGGCCGCATTCACCCTACTCCTCTGATTTCTGTCGCATGTGCCATGACACATGCGACAGAAAACTCCTCCCCAGGCCCTGCCAGGTCACCCCCTATAACTCTACCAGTGTTCCCCGGTGTCCCATGGTATCTGTGCAGTGTTGATCCCCCGCAGCTCCCTCCTTCACAATAGACGCTGCCGCATGCACAGAGCGGCTGTCAGCTCAGCTTCCTGTGTTCAGACACAGTGAGTGGTGGTAACCATGCATCTGTAAGCTACTGCAATGCCCTGCTCATGAGGTAAGGAACATAGTTGATCAGGAGAGCTATACTACATTTCCAAATGGAGGTATTTCATTTTATAATTGCCCTGCTGAACTACCAAACATGAGAGTCCGTTATACACCCCAAGAAAACATGTCTAAATAGCGAGCTCTGTTGTTTAGTATTCATTCAGCTGGATAACTGGACTTAAAGGGGTATTCCATCTCCAAGATCCTATCCCCAATATATAGTAGGTGGAATAGCAATAATATCAGCAAATACCAATATTTGGAAATGTAGAATAGTTCTCCTGATTAGGCATGCCCTTACCTCATGAGCAGGGCATTGCAGCTTTGGTAGCAACACTTACGACGTGGACTCTGCTGCTGTGGACCCGGGGAGAGTGGGTGCAGATTCATTGCACCCACTCTCCTCACATGGAGGGTCTGCACTCCTAGAAAATGGGGGGTACGTTCCCTGAGCGTGTCCCCCCATATTCTAGATGGTCCAGAGTCATCGTGGGACCCCCTTATTTTTTTTGTGATGTCGGGTATGTGATAGACGCCATGACATCACAAACTGCTGGGCTTGATGTCAGGTGACCTTACAGCTAGTATCAACCCGATTTATTACACCGTTTGCCTCTGCACCAGGGCACGGGATGAGCTGGGGTGAAGCGCCAGGATTGGCACATCTAGTGGATGCGCCACTTCTGGGGTGCCTGCGGCCTGTTATTTTTAGGCTGTGAAGGGCCAATAACTATGGACTTTCCCACCCTGAGAATACCAGACCACAGCTGTCCGCTTTACCTTGGCTGGTGATCCAATTTGGGGGGGACCCTACTTTTTCTTGTAATTATTATTTATAAAATAATTATAAAAAAGAGCCTGGGGTGACCTCCACATTGGATCCCCAACAACGTTAAAGCTGGCAGCTGTGGTTTTCAGACTACAGCCGTCTGCTTTACCCTAGCTGGCTATCAAAAATGGGGGGACCCAACGTCATTTTTTTTTAACTATTTTTTTAAATAAAAAAAATTAATGGGGTTCCTTGTATTTTGATTGTCAGCCAAGGTAACGCCAGGCAGATGGGGGTGGCAACCCGTAGCTGTCTGCTTTATCTGCGCTGAGAATCAAAAATACCGCTGAGCGCTACGTCTTTTTTTTTTTTAAAAAAAAATATTTTTACAGCACTGTAATGTCCAGCAATCAAAACACAGGGAAGCCCTTTTTATTTATTTATTTATTTAAATAAATAATTAAAATATATATATATATATATATATATATATATATATATATATATATATATATATATATATTGGCTCCCGCTGCATTTTTTTGTATTGCTAGCTAAGGGTAATCCAAGCAGCTACTGGCTGCCAACCTCCACTGCTTGGTGTTACCTTCACTGGCAATGGAAAATCCAGGGAAGCATTTTTTATTTTTTTTGCCAAAAAGCTACAAAAAAAATTACGTGTGCTTCGTCATATTTTTGTATGCTAGCCAGGTACAGCAGGCAGGTACGGGCTGCCCCCAACCCCCAGCTGTCTATTTGTACCCGGCTGGGAACTAATATATATAGGGAATATAGGGAAGCCCTTTTTTTAATTATTTCATGAATTTCATGAAATGATTAAAAAAAAACAAAACACGTGGGCTTCGCCCCATTTTTGTGTCCAGCCGGGTACAACTAGGCAGCTGGGGATTGGAATCTGCAGCACATGTTAGCCCGAGGTTTCTGGGCCCCTCTGCTGCGAATTGCAGTCCGCAGCCGCCCCAGAAAATGGCGCTCTCATAGAAGCGCCATCATCTGGCGCTGCATCCAACTCTTCCAGCAGCCCTGAAGCCGGGTGGCTTGCTGGGTAATAATGAGTTAATACTAGCTTTGTTTTACTAGCTAGTATTAAGCCAGAGATTCTTAATGTCAGGCAAGTTTGACCCGGCAATTAAGAATCTCCAATAAAGGGTTAAAAAAAAGGTACCCCACAGAGAAAAAATACTTTAATAGAAATAAATACACAGACACACTTAGAGACCCCATGTTTATTACTCCCTCTTATCCATCCATGATCCATGGTCTTCTGTCTTCTTTCTCCTTCAACACATGCAGCTCTGCTCCATCAGCAGCACTGCTGGGAGAAAGATGCTGCTCCCCGTGCAGGCTTTTCACTCCGTGAGTGATCAGTACTGCTGGCTGTTAGCGGTATAGTCACCGCTGACAGACGGAATGCCATAGCAATGTGCTCCGATCACGTGATTTCCGGTGCCGCTGCAGCTGTTAGCGGTGACGTCACCGCTAACAGGCGCGTTGCTATGGCAACGGTGATCTCCATTATTTACCGGCTGTGTCAGCCGGTCAATAATGGAACGAGGAAGCAGAACGGGGAGTCGACCGTGTGCCAGAGCATGTCGCCGGTACACAGCGATACACAAACGTGCACCGTGTACCGGAGCGTGCAATGACAGGACCTAGCATGACGTCAAAGCTATGTGACCAGTCTGTAGCCAATGAGATAATAGAAACGTGACTGGTCACATGACTAGTTTGACGTCACGATAGGTCCTGCATCACTGCTGGTTACCGGGAGGACGCAGCGATTACCGATGTAAAAGTGGCGGGAGACAGAATGCAGGACGCATCGCGGGCACCGGTAAGTGTTATGGCAATGTTTATTAACTGTATGTGTACATTTATAATGTGTTTTTATGTGTTTGTGATTGCCTCCCATTGTTTTCAATGGGGTTCGAGAGGTTCGTCGAATGGCTCGTTGAACGGCTCGTCGAATGGGGCACCATTCGACTTACCGAACCGAACTCGAACTCCAGGGGGTGGCTCATCTGTAGTAATAAGTAATGACATTTTTATTCTTCAGGTCAGTATATTTACAGGAATTCCACAATTATATAACTTTTTACGTTTTGCCACTTTTACACATTAAAAACAATTTTATAGAAATTTTAGCATCACTGTATTCTAAGAGCTATAGATTTTTTATTTTCCACTGATGGAGCTGTGTAGCGACTTCTTTTTAGCGGTACACAATGCAGTTTCCAACAATGCCATTTTTATGTACATTTGTCTTTTTGATCACACTTTATTCCACCTTTATTTTGGAAGTATGATGAAAAAGCATTGGTTCTTGCTACTTTTTTTTTTTTTTAATGGTGTTCACTATGGGGGTTAAGAGCTTAGAATAATAATTTCTTCAATTCGATGTATTTTAAAAAAATGTTTCTGTGCTGAGATAATCTTATATATATATGTGCTCCTGCTATGTACTGTGTAATGGCTGTGTCTGACCGTACAGGGACACAGTCTGATCATAACACATCTCCTGGGCTGGGAAGGAAGTAAAAGAGAGTATGCAAACACTACAGCACTGGATTGCAAATTAATGATTCTTTCTTTGATGTAAAACATTTTTTAACAGGTAGAGCAATGTTTTACCTCATAAAAATTGATTCTTTGTTTAGGTAAAGTATTAAAGTATAAAGTAAGTATAAAATAAATAATTTATAAAGTATAAACTTCCATCCTGGCCCAAAAGATGTGGTATGATCAGACCATATCCCTACACGGTCAGACACAGCCATTACACAGTACATATCGGGAGCACATATATAAGATTATCTCAGCACAGGAACATGTTTTTAAACACATCCAATTGTATAAATTATTATTATTCTAAGATCTACTGAATAAAATTAATTTTAAAATGAACATTGTTTGTGGGAAAATCCCTTTAAGTAACTTTTTCAATCAATTGAATGTTCAAATCTGTATAGTGATCATGCCTTAGGCTAACCTGATTGTTCCATCCTCATCTCACTGTCACTAAATCTTTTCTAAAACTTTCTATTCACAGTACAGACTCTCTCTTTATCCACATTCTTTTATTTTCTACCCAATGTCTCCTATTAGCTTAGCTTGATGCATTTTGTTTCTCAGTCCTATTGTTAATAAGAAATCACCCATGAAACTATTGCATTGTAACTTAAATCAATATTTTTACAGTTGTATTGCATGTAAAGCATCACACAAAATTCCAAGCCAAGAGCATTATTGTCACCAGGTTTTATGTGGTATTTAGTAAATGACAGCCAAATCCTAAGCCATTTTAGTGTATATTGGCGGTCCTTTACTCACCAACTGTACCTACAGGTGCTTCTTAACCCCTTCAGCCCCAAGCCTATTTTGACCCTAAAGACCAGGCCATTTTTTGCAATTTTGACCAGTGTCACTTTATGAGGTTATAACTCTGGAACGCTTCAACGGATCCCGGTGATTCTGAGATTGTTTTTTCGTGACATATTGGGCTTCATGTTAGTGGTAAATTAAGGCCGATATTTTTTGTGTTTCTTTGTAAAAAAAACAGAAATTTCACGAAAATTTTGAAAATTTTGTAATTTTCAAACTTTTAATTTTTATGCTCTAAAACCAACGAGACATATGACACAAAATAATTAATAAATAACATTTTCCACATGTCTACTTTACCTCAGAACAATTTTGGGAAAAAAAAAAAATTAAGGAAGTTATAGGGGTTCGAAGTTTATGAGCAATTTCTCATTTTTACAACAAAATTTACAAAGCCACTTTTTTTAGGGACCACATCGCATTTGAAGCAATTTTGAAAGGTCTACATGACACAAAACACCCAAAAGTGACACCATTCCAAAAACGACACCCCTCAGGCTACTCAAAACCATATTCAAGAAGGTTATTAACCCTTCTGGTGCTTCACAGTAACTAAAGCAATGTAGAAGGAAAAAAATGAACATTTTACTTTTTGCAACAAAAATGTTCAAATTGTCTCTCCAGTAAAGGAGACAAACTCTAGCACAGCGCCACCTATTGGAAGTAGCGATCCTAAAAGTCACAAGTGGATTTTCAACAATCCATTGCAATATGACTCAGGATATATAAGCCAGATCAGAATCCCAATTTGCAGACACGGTGTTTCGGGGTGCTTGCCCCTCGTCAGTGCAAAGTACGGGGGTGTCTGATCTGGCTCATGAGAAAGCTATGTGGGGACCACGGGGGAACACTATTCTCCTTAAGGAGACTTTGCAAGCCAGTCTGGCTGCCAGGTAAGGGGACTTATAGCTGCAATGCCCCTCTGGGAAATATTCAAATTGTCTCTCCAGTAAAGGAGACAAACTCTAGCACAGCGCCACCTATTGGAAGTAGCGATCCTAAAAGTCACAAGTGGATTTTCAACAATCCATTGCAATATGACTCAGGATATATAAGCCAGATCAGAATCCCAATTTGCAGACACGGTGTTTCGGGGTGCTTGCCCCTCGTCAGTGCAAAGTATGGGGGTGTCTGATCTGGCTCATGAGAAAGCTATGTGGGGACCACGGGGGAACACTATTCTCCTTAAGGAGACTTTGCAAGCCAGTCTGGCTGCCAGGTAAGGGGACTTATAGCTGCAATGCCCCTCTGGGAAATATTCAAATTGTCTCTCCAGTAAAGGAGACAAACTCTAGCACAGCGCCACCTATTGGAAGTAGCGATCCTAAAAGTCACAAGTGGATTTTCAACAATCCATTGCAATATGACTCAGGATATATAAGCCAGATCAGAATCCCAATTTGCAGACACGGTGTTTCGGGGTGCTTGCCCCTCGTCAGTGCAAAGTATGGGGGTGTCTGATCTGGCTCATGAGAAAGCTATGTGGGGACCACGGGGGAACACTATTCTCCTTAAGGAGACTTTGCAAGCCAGTCTGGCTGCCAGGTAAGGGGACTTATAGCTGCAATGCCCCTCTGGGAAATATTCAAATTGTCTCTCCAGTAAAGGAGACAAACTCTAGCACAGCGCCACCTATTGGAAGTAGCGATCCTAAAAGTCACAAGTGGATTTTCAACAATCCATTGCAATATGACTCAGGATATATAAGCCAGATCAGAATCCCAATTTGCAGACACGGTGTTTCGGGGTGCTTGCCCCTCGTCAGTGCAAAGTATGGGGGTGTCTGATCTGGCTCATGAGAAAGCTATGTGGGGACCACGGGGGAACACTATTCTCCTTAAGGAGACTTTGCAAGCCAGTCTGGCTGCCAGGTAAGGGGACTTATAGCTGCAATGCCCCTCTGGGAAATATTCAAATTGTCTCTCCAGTAAAGGAGACAAACTCTAGCACAGCGCCACCTATTGGAAGTAGCGATCCTAAAAGTCACAAGTGGATTTTCAACAATCCATTGCAATATGACTCAGGATATATAAGCCAGATCAGAATCCCAATTTGCAGACACGGTGTTTCGGGGTGCTTGCCCCTCGTCAGTGCAAAGTATGGGGGTGTCTGATCTGGCTCATGAGAAAGCTATGTGGGGACCACGGGGGAACACTATTCTCCTTAAGGAGACTTTGCAAGCCAGTCTGGCTGCCAGGTAAGGGGACTTATAGCTGCAATGCCCCTCTGGGAAATATTCAAATTGTCTCTCCAGTAAAGGAGACAAACTCTAGCACAGCGCCACCTATTGGAAGTAGCGATCCTAAAAGTCACAAGTGGATTTTCAACAATCCATTGCAATATGACTCAGGATATATAAGCCAGATCAGAATCCCAATTTGCAGACACGGTGTTTCGGGGTGCTTGCCCCTCGTCAGTGCAAAGTATGGGGGTGTCTGATCTGGCTCATGAGAAAGCTATGTGGGGACCACGGGGGAACACTATTCTCCTTAAGGAGACTTTGCAAGCCAGTCTGGCTGTTAATTTAGCCTCAAATATTGCATTTCACAAGGGTAGCAGGATTAAATGAACCCCCAAAATTTGTTGGACAATTTCTTCTGAGCATGCAGATACCTCATATGTCGCGAAAAACCACTGTTTGGGCGCACCGCAGGACTCGGAAGGGAAGGAGCGTCATTTGACTTTTTGAACAGAAAATTAGCTGGAATCGTTAGCCGCAGCATGTTGCATTTGGAAAGCCCCTGAGGTTCCGAAACAGTAGAGCTCCCCCACATGTGACCCCATTTTGGAAACTAGACCCCTCATGGAATTTATCTAGATGTTTATTGAGCACTTTGATCCTCTGGGGGCTTCACAAAAGTTAATAGAGTTGAGCCGTGAAAATAAAAAAAAATTTTTTACCACAAAATTGTTACTTCAACCAGGTAGCTTTTTGTTTTCACAAGGGTATCAAGAAAAATTGCACCATAAAATGTATGGTGCAATTTCTCCTGAGTACACAGATACCTCATATGTGGTGGAAATCAAATGTTTGGGCGCACAGCAGGGCTCGGAATGCAAGGAGCGTCATTTGACTTTTCAAACGCAAAATTGTCTGGGATAATTAGCGTATTCCATGTTGTGTTTGGAGACCCCCTGAGGTGCCGAAACAGTGGAGCTCCCTCACATGTGACCCCATTTTGGAAACTAGACTCCCCATGGCATAGAAAAAAAAAACAGGGCGCACGCACGAATGTTCTGCAAAAAAAGGGGGGGGGGACTAGGTGGGATGGAAAAAAGTCCTGTCCAAAGTCGAGTACGACTGCAGGATGCTTGCTGATCAGGTACCTAATTGTTCAAGTTTTTTTTTGTTTTTTTTTTATTTGGGGTGCACAAAAAAAGCAAAAACTAGAGCAACAATTACGTACCTGATCAGCCAATCACGTAGCTGATCAGCACTTGGCGGCAAGCAGGTGGGGGAGGAGGGGGGGGAGAGGGAGTGGGAGATATGATTGGGGATAGTTAGAAAAGAGCCACGAACAATACTTACAGGATGGATCAGAACAGCGGCAGATAGGGGTGGCAGATGGGGGGGCAGCGGCATATAAAGGGAGCATCAGTGATTGTGAGACGGAGGCGGCTGGGATAGGGTGGAGGCAGCTGGGATAGGGTGGAGGCGGCTGGGATAGGGTGGGGGCGGATGGGAGAGGGCGCAGTGGATGCAGGAGCGGCAGAGGATGGGGTGAAGGGGGGATGGGGAGTGGGAGGTGAGATTGGGGATAGTTACCTTACAGGATGGATCTAGGCAGCAGGATCACAGGAGAAGAAGGAGGCAGCAGATTGGGGAGGGTGAGAGGTGGGAGAGGGAGCGCAGCGCAGATCACGGAGGAGACAGGTGAGCAGAGCACAGATCATGAGGGTGAGAGGTGAGGGAGCACAGATCACAGGGGTGAGAGGTGAGCGAGCACAGATCACGGGTGTGAGAGGTGAGGGAGCACAGATCATAGGGGTGAGAGGTGGCGGGAGAGCGGACAGCAGATCACGTTGGTGACAAGTGAGGGAGCACAGATCATGGGGGTGACAGGGGAGGGAGCACACATCACGGGGGTGACAGGGGAGGGAGCACAGATCACGGGGGGTGACAAGGGAGGGAGCACAGATCACGGGGGTGACAGAGGAGGGAGCACACATCACGGGGGTGACAGTGGAGGGAGCACACATCACGGGGGTGACAGGGGAGGGAGCACACATCACGGGCGTGACAGGGGAAGGGGCAGGTAGCCGATCACGGGGGTGAGAGGTGGGGGGGAGTGGGCAGCACATCACGGAGGGGAGGGGGCGCCAGCCAATCACGAGGGGGAGTGGCGGGCAGCGCATAACGGAGGAGAGGGGGCGCGCAGCGCATAACGGAGGAGAGGGGGCGCGCAGCGTATAACGGAGGAGAGGGGGCGGGCAGCTGATCATGAGGGGGAGGGGCCGGGCAGCAGATCGGGGAGAGCGGTGACACTGTGCAAGACGGAGGAGGGCAGCGGCGGATCGGGAGGGGTGGGGGTGCGGGCAGCAGATCACGAGGGGTGAGAGTGCGGGCAGCAGATCGGGGAGACAGATGGCAGTTCGCGGAGGGCAGCGGCGGATCGGGAGGTGTGGGGGTGGGGGTGCGGGCAGCAGATCACGAGGGGTGAGGGTGCGGGCAGCAGATCAGGGAGACAGGTGGCAGATCGCGGAGGACAGCGGCGGATCTGGAGGTGTGGGGGTGCGGGCAGCAGATCACGAGGGGTGGGGGTGTTGGCAGCAGATCGCGGAGACAGGTGGCAGATCGCGGAGGGCAGCGGCAGCGGATTGGGAAGTGTGGGGGTGAGGGTGCGGGCAGCAGATACGAGGGGTGGGGGTGCGGGCAACAGATTGGGGAGACAGGTGGCAGATCATGGAGGGCAGCGGCGGCGGCGGATCGGGAGGCTTTTCGCTAGTTTCATACAGTGCAATGGCGGCGCGGCAAATTCCGGGTCCCACGCTCCTGTTACATAACAGCATGGGACCGGAGCTTGTCGCCCTGCCATTGCACTGTATACACTCACTGTGCTGGCGTGCTGCAGGGACGACAAGTGACGGTGACGGGGGCGGTCACCGGCAACAGGTCCATGGTGATTGGAGAGATCGGTCACAAGGCTGATCTCTCCAATCAGAGCTGCTGGAACTGGGGGAGGGTGATCCAGTGAGGTCACCCAGCTCCAGCTAATGGCCAGTGCTGCAGCTGCATTGGTCAGGGCTGGATTTCAATGTTTCAGTCATTTTAAATGGCTGGAACATTACAGTGGCTGTGATTGGTTGAGCGGCATTCGTCAGCCAATCACAGCCTCCATAGGTCCGGGGAGGAGGCACAACCCCTCCTGAGGTCAAGTACAGGTCCCCTCCTCCCCGAATCTGCGGTTTATGCTAACTTTTTGCAGTCACCGGAGGCTCCGGTGCCACGATTACGCCATGACGGAAAGATCCGTCCTTGGTCGTTAAGGCCCAGGGCACCATGACGGAAAGATCCGTCCATGGTCGTGAAGGGGTTAATAAATTAGAATGTCATTTTTTTTCAGTAATTCAGTACAAAAAGGGAAACATTTTATATATATATATGAGTCATTACAAACAGTGTAATTTATTTCACATGTTTATTTCTGCTATTATTGATAATTATGGTTTACAGCCAATGATAACCCATAAGTCATTATCTCAGAAAATTGGAATATTATATAAAACCAACTGCAAAAATTATGTAAAACTCAGAAATGTTGTCCTACTGAAAAGTCTGTACAGTAAATGCACATAATACCTTAATTCCTTAATAACAGGGTCGGTACCGCAGGACTGGCGCATTACAAATGTGGTGCCAATATTCAAAAAGGGGAAAAAACTGAACCGGGAAATTATAGGCCAGTAAGTTTAACCTCTACGGTTGGTAAAATCCTTGAGAGTTTCTTGAGAGATGCTATACTGGAGTATCTCAAGAAAAATAACCTTATGACAGAGTATCAACATGGGTTTATGAGGGATCGATCCTGTCAAACTAATTTGATCAGCTTCTATGAAGAGGTAAGTTCAAGCCTGGACCAGGGAAATGCAGTGGATGTTGTGTATATGGACTTTTCAAAAGCTTTTGATACGGTGCCACACAAAAGGTTGGTACATAAAATGATAATAATGAGGATAGGGGAAAATATGTGTAACTGGGTTAAAAACTGTCTCAGTGATAGGAAACAAAGCGTGGTTATTAATGGTACGTAGTTGGACTGGGTCTCAGTTCATAGTGGGGTACCACAGGGGTCAGTATTGGGCCCGCTTCTTTTCAACATATTTATTAATGACCTTGTTGGGGGCATGCGGAGTAGAATTTCAATATCTGCAGATGATACTAAACTCTGCAGGGTAATCAATACAGAGGAGGATAATTTTATATTACAGGGAGATTTATGTAAATTGGAGGATTGGGCTGAGAAGTGGCAATTGAAGTTTAATGTAGATAAATGTAAGGTCATGCACTTGGGTAGAGGAAATAGCATTTATGATTATGTACTTAATTGTAGAACACTGGGTAAAACAGACACAGAAAAAGACTTGGGTGTATGGGTGGATGGTAAACTTCACTTTAGTGGACAGTGTCAGGCAACTGCTGCCAGGGCTAATAAAATAATGGGATGTATTAAAAGAGGTATAAGTGTTCATGAAAAAAATATAGTTCTACCTCTGTACAAGTCACTAGTGCGACCGCACTTAGAATACTGTGTACAATTCTGGTCACCGATATATAAGAAGGACATAGCTGAACTGGAGAGGGTGCAGAGAAGAGCGACCAAGATTATTAGAGGAATGGGTGGGCTGCAATACCAAGACAGGTTATTAAACTTGGGGTTATTTAGTTTGGGAAAACGAAGGCTTAGGGGGGATCTAATCACAATGTATAAATATATGAGGGGATAGTACAGAGACCTTTCCAAAGATCTTTTTACACCTAGGCCTGCGACTGGAACACGGGGGCATCCGCTACGTCTTGAGGAAGAAAGGTTTAATCATAACCACAGACGAGGATTCTTTACTGTACGAGCAGTGAGACTATGGAACTCTCTGCCGCATGATGTTGTAATGAGTGATTCCCTACTAACATTTAAGCAGAGCCTGGACGCCTTTCTTGAAAAATTTAATATTACCAGTTATGTATATTAGATTTTATGACAGGGTGTTGATCCATGGAACTAGTCTGATTGCCGTATGTGGAGTCAGGAAGGAATTTTTTTTTCCCTATTGGAGCTTGCTTGCCACATTGGTTTTTTTTTGCCTTCCTCTGGATCAACATGTTAGGCTACGGGTTGAACTAGATGGACTTAGGCGGGCTTTGCACGCTGCGACATCGCAAGCCGATGCTACGATGTCACACGCGATAGTCCCCGCCCCTGTCGCAGGTGCGATATCTTGTGATAGCTAGCGTAGCGATAATTATCGCTACGCCAGCTTCACATGCACTCACCTGCCCTGCGACTGTCGCTCTGGCTGGCGACCCGCCTCCTTATTAAGGGGGCGGGTCGTGCGGCGTCACTGCGACGTCACACGGCAGGCGGCCAATAGGAGCGGAGGGGCGGAGATGAGCAGGATGTAAACATCCCGCCCACCTCCTTCCTTCCGCATATCCTACGGAAGCCGTGGTGACGCCGGTAGGAGATGTTCCTCGCTCCTGCGACTTCACACACAGCGATGTGTGCTGCCGCAGGAGCGAGAAACAACATCGGACCGTCGCGTCAGCGTAATTATGGATTACGCCGACGCTGCACCGCTGATACGATTACCACGCTTTTGCGCTCGTTAATCGTATCATCGAACCTTTACACACTACGATGTCGCATGCGATGCCGGAAGTACGTCATTTTCAATTTGACCCCACCGACATCGCGCCTGCGATGTCGTAGTGTGCAAAGCCCGCCTTAGGGCGGCTTTGCACACTACGACATCGCAGGTGCGATGTCGGTGGGGTCAAATCGAAAGTGACGCACATCCGGCGTCACTTGCGATATCGTAGTGTGTAAATCCTAGATTATACGATGAACGAGCGCAAAAGCGTCGTTATCGTATCATCGGTGCAGGCTCCGACATTTCCATAATGCCGGTACCGCGACAGGAACGATGTAGTTCCTCGTTCCTGCAGCAGCACACATCGCTGTGTGTGAAGCCGCAGGAGCGAGGAACATCTCCTTACCTGCCGCCAGTGGCTACACGGAAGGAAGGAAGGAAGTGGGCGGGACGTTTACATCCTGCTCATCTCCGCCCATCTGCAGCCATTGGCCGCCTGCGGTGTGAGGTCGCTGTGACGCTGCACGACCCGCCCCCTTAGGAAGGAGGCAGATCGCCGGCCAGAGCGACGGTCGCAGGGCAGGTGAGTGCATGTGAAGCTGGCGTAGCGATAATTATCGCTACGCCAGCTATCACAAGATATCGTACCTGCGACAGGGGCGGAGACTATCGCGTGCACATCGCAGCATCGGCTTGCGATGTCGCAACATGCAAAGCCCGCCTTAGAGTCTCCCTTCAACCTTAAAAACTATGATACTATGATACTATGAATACCTGTTCGGGACTCCTATTACATGAATTACTACATCAATGTGGCATGGTATGGAGGCAATCAGCCTGTGGCACTGCGAAGGTGTTATGGAAGCACAGGTTGCTCCGTCGCTGATCCAGAAAATGTCTTTGAGTGAGATGCGAGTGACATGCGAGTGTCATTCTGTATGTCAAGTCAATGCTATATGAGTGCCTTTTTGATGCTTGCTGACATTACACAGCTGATGTCAACCCCAAATACCATTACCCCATTTGCCACCGCACCAGGGCAAGGGAAGAGCTGGGGCGATGCACCAGGATTGGCACATCTAGTGGAGACGACACTTCTGGGGCAGCTGCGGCCTGCTATTTTTAGACTTGGAAGGGACCATGGTTATGGTTATAGCCCTTCCCACCCTAAGAATACCAGTCCCCAGCTGTCAGCTTCACCTTGACTGGTGATCCAATTTTGAGGGGACTTCATATTTTTTTTTAATATTTAAATATTTATACAGTATTATATTAATAATAAATATATTAATAAATATTTAATATATTCATGGGTTCTGCAGCTGTCAAAAAGCACCAAAATGGCTGAAGCACCGAGAGAAGAGCTTTCATGAAATCACATCCTTTTTACTTGGACATTTAGGCTGTGTTCACGTGTAGCGTAAATGTTGCATTTTTTTTTGTTGTTTTTTTGCACGTAAATTTTGCTGTGTTTAACTGTCCAAGCAAAGTAGATGTGATTTCATAAGACACCGCTGTGGTTTTGTTGCTTATTTTTCTCTAGAGGTGGACATGGAGCTTAAAAAACACATGAAAAAAACTGCAGTGACTTTTTTAAGTGCAGAATAAGCTTTTCTGTACTATAAAAACACTAAAAACCGCAGCTTTACATCTGTACAAAAAAACACATGAAATAATGGGGAAAAGCATAAAGAAATGCAGCAACAATGCAATAATCAGAGAAGATGAGAAGGTTGATGTTGTATAATTTGGTGCAAACACCTGCAGAAAACAAAAAAAAACGGGATTTCTGTAATGTGTGAACACAGCTTTATAGAAACAAAAAGCAACAGGTCATATAGTGAAGCTTATATAAGTATGAGAAACTATGGCTACTACAACTTTGGATGAATGAACAGTCTGGGGCGTCTGCAGAACACCCCTCATTGCTAAATGGGTGTAGCTTGGGGTGTGGCTAGGGGCTTGGTCATAATTTGCCACAGCGCACGCAGCACACCCCATACTTTGTCCCTCTTTCTGTTCTTCAAAAGATGGGAGGTATGTCTGTCTATCTATCTATCTATCTAGCTAGCTTTTTGGAGTATATAGAAGATGATGTAAAAGTGCAATGCGTATGCATGTCTGGGTGCCGTTTGTTTTTCTTTGACCCACTGACTTCTATTAGTGCGATACTGAGCCATTCTCAGCATGCTGTGATCTGACCAGCACGCAGAAGTTTGCACAGAAAAAGAATTGCAGATATATATGGCGCCCTGGACAAGCCAGGGCGTCACAGGTACTGCAACAACACACCCCACACCCCGAGATAGGCACACCAGTCACACACAAATCCTTGTTGCCTCCCTCCAGGGGCTGATGTCCACACCAGGTGGGGTGGAGCCAGGCGGTTGGCCCCACCCACTGAGGAGTTCACAGTCCTGGAGGCGGGAAAGGAAGTCAGAGTAGTTAGGGAGAGTGAAGGAGAAGGGAGTAGCAGAGGAGCAGACTGACCGTGTCTGGGTACGTGGCCCGGGCACCGAGAGCAAGATTGGCAGACGGTGGTGGCCGTCTGCAGGAGAGGCCGATCGATGCGGAACTGTAGGACCCCGAACCGGGGAGCGAAGAGAAGCTAGCACAAAACCGGCAGGGACTGCGGACCCCGACCGGGCTTGGAGTCGCCGTTAAACCGGTCAAATCCGTTAGCAACCGGAACCTCCGGGGTTTCCTAGCAACAAAGACCCGACTGAAGGCAACCGTCCAAACCGAGAAAGGGAAATACAACTACCGCCACAGTTAGAATTCCCAGGGCCAGAGCCTGCGGGCAAAAGGGGCTCCTCTGGCCCATATCCAAGCTGGGGAGCGGGTTACCGGTGGGAAGCCATCGGGACCAAAGACACACAACAGGTGCAGGGAAAGGCAGCCACCACCAACCTACCGGGAGTAACCACAGCAGCCGGCTGCGGGACCCGTCCATCCAGCCGTTTGTTTTACCGGAGACTCTGTATCCATCATTGGCTGAGTGAGTACCACCGTGCCGTCCGGCAACGCGCTGCCCCCGCGACCCTGCACCTCACCAACCCTGCCTCCCCTGTCACCTCACCGGGCCCCGGGACCAACAAATACCCTACCTACGGAGGGGAAAGAAACATCTCGGCTGCTCCCTGTCATCGCTCCCGGGATCCCCGTCCAGAGCAGCGGTGGTGCCCCAACCTCACCACAAACTGTGGGTGGCGTCACGGACCAACTCCCCAAACCCAAAACACCCCTTTTCACTCACGCTCGAGTCCCCGGATTCGGTCCACCGCTCGAGCCACCGAGCAGCAGCAGCAGCGCCGGACCCGAGCGTTAGCGAGAGCACAGCGGCGGCGGCGGCCTCCTCCCCGCCCGCGACATAACCTCTGCCCTATTGTTTAACATTGGTACAAGTGCAATGCATTTTTTTTCTGCATTGCGTTCGCAGATTTTAGATGCAGATGTGAATGAACCCTTACAATGTAAACCTATTGAGCCTCATTCAGTCACCACCTATGGACTTATGACCAAATTTAAATCACAGGAATTGCCAGAGAGCCAATGGGTTACCATTGCAGCCAGGGGCTCGTTCAAGGTCCCAAGATTACCACCTTAGCACTCCTGTAAAGCTCAGCTCATTTGGAGAACCATAACTACATGTTATATTGTAATGTTATAGTGTTGGTCTAGCTATATATATATATATATATATATATATATAATTGCCTTATTCTGTCTGTCTGTCTGTCTTGCTCCAAAATGACATCATTACAGTGACAACCGTCGCATTGGCCTCTCGGCCCAGCCCCGCACCACCGCACGCATTGGCCGCTCGGCTCGGCCCGGCCCTGCCCCCCGCACGCATTGGTCGCTCGGCCCGGCCACGCCCCCCCACACACTTTGCCCGCTCGGCCACGGCCCGGCAACGCCCCCGCACACTCTGCTCGCTCGGCCATGCCCCCCGCACACTTTGTCCGCTTGGCCACACCCCTGCACACTTTTCCTTCTTGGCCACGCCCCCGCATACTTTGCCCACTTGGCCACAACCCCTGCATACTTTGCCCGCTCAGCCATGCCCCACGCACACATTGGGCATCTTTTAGACATCTCCCCCCAGGACTACTCCATCTATTAGACACCTCCCCCCAGGACTACTCTTTTTATTATACTCCTCACCTCCAGGACTACTCCTCCTATTATCCTCCTCTCTCCCCAGGACTACTCCTCCTATTATCCTCCTCTCCCCCCAGGACTACTCCTCCTATTATCCTCCTCTCCCCCCAGGACTACACCCAGGGCCGGCGTCAGCACCCGGCAAACCCGGGCAAATGCCGGGGCCCTGGAGAGCCGGGGGGGCCCACTCGGCCTCGTCAGTTCTCCTGTCCCTTGGCCGGGGCCCACTCGCCTTTACAGTTCTGCTGCCCCCGGCCGAGTTCCGGGGACCGCAGTCCTCGGCAGCAATCTGCGGCGCCATCACTTTAAGGCGCGCAGACATCCTGGTTTGAATTTCATCTGTGGGCGGAGCTACCGCCTTCTCAGTCCCACAGATGAAGGAGGCGAGCTTCTGTCCGGCGCTGTGTGGGCCCCCTCTTCACCGTGACCTAATCGGGTAAGTGCCCTCCCCGCCTCCCCATTATGGGCCCCGGTGAGCTGCTTCTAACCCCCCAGATGTATGCCCTGCCAATCCCCCCCCCCGCTGATTCCGCGGGTGCTGGCCCCGCCGATGCCGCGGGTGCTGGCCCCGCCAAGCCGCGGGTGCTGCCGCGGGTGCTGTACCCGCCGAGCCGCGGGTGTGGGCCCCGCCGAGCCGCGGGTGTGGGCCCCGCCGAGCCGCGGGTGCTGCCGCGGGTGCTGTCTCCGCCGAGCCGCGGGTGCGGGCCCCGCCGAGCCGCGGGTGTGGGCCCCACAGAGCAGCAGAGTTGTGTGCATTTGTCTGAATGTAGCAGAGTTGCATGTGTTTGTCTGTATGTAGCAGAGTTGTATGTGTTTGTCTGTATGTAGCAGAGTTGTGTGTGTTTGTATGTAGTAGAGTTGTGTGTGTTTGTCTGTATGTAGCAGAGTTGTGTGTGTTTGTCTGTATGTAGCAGAGTTGTATGTGTTTGTATGTAGCAGAGTTGTGTGTGTTTGTCTGTATGTAGTAGAGTTGTGTGTGTTTGTCTGTATGTAGCAGAGTTGTGTGTGTTTGTCTGTATGTAGCAGAGTTGTGTGTGTTTGTATGTAGCAGAGTTGTGTGTGTTTGTCTGTATGTAGCAGAGTTGTGTGTGTTTGTCTGTATGTAGCAGAGTTGTGTGTTTGTATGTAGCAGAGTTGTGTGTGTTTGTCTGTATGTAGCAGAGTTGTATGTGTTTGTCTGTATGTAGCAGAGTTGTGTGTGTTTGTCTGTATGTAGTAGAGTTGTGTGTGTTTGTCTGTATGTAGCAGAGTTATGTGTGTTTGTCTGTAGCAGAGTTGTGTGTGTTTGTCTGTATGTAGCAGAGTTGTGTGTGTTTGTCTGTATGTAGCAGAGTTGTGTGTGTTTGTCTCTGTATGTAGCAGAGTTGTGTGTGTTTGTCTGTATGTAGCAGAGTTGTGTGTGTTTGTATGTAGCAGAGTTGTGTGTGTTTGTCTGTATGTAGCAGAGTTGTGTGTGTTTGTATGTAGCAGAGTTGTGTGTGTTTGTCTGTATGTAGCAGAGTTGTGTGTGTTTGTCTCTGTATGTAGCAGAGTTGTGTGTGTTTGTCTCTGTATGTAGCAGAGTTGTGTGTGTTTGTCTGTCTGTATGTAGCAGACTTGTGTGTGTGTGTCTGTATGTAGCAGACTTGTGTGTGTGTGTCTGTCTGTATGTAGCAGACTTCTGTGTGTGTGTCTGTCTGTATGCAGCAGACGTGTGTGTGTGTGTGTGTGTGTGTGTGTGTGTGTGTGTCTGTCTGTAAGTGTATATGACTGTATAGATTTGTCTGTTTATATGTATTTTTGTGACTTTGTCTTTAAATATGTATATGTACGTGTTCGTATCGGTGTCTGTGTGTGGATGGGGCCCACTGGGACTCTTCCGCCCGGGGCCCACAAAAACCTGCAGCCGGCCCTGACTACACCTCCTATTATACTCCTCTCTCTCCAAAATGACTTCATTACATTGACAACCGTCGCATTGGCCGCTCGGCCTGGCCCCGCCCCCCGCATGCATTGCCCGCTTAGCCCTGCCCCCTGCATGCATTGGCCGCTTGGCTCGGCCCGGCCACGCCCAGCAAACTTTGCACACTCTGTCATGGCTCGGCCACGGCCCTCGCACATTTTGCCTGCTCGGCTCTGCCCAGCCATGCCCCCCGCACACTCTGCCCGCTCGGCCACGCCCCCCACACTTTGCCCGCTCGGCCACGCCCCCCGCACACTTTGCCCGCTTGGCCACGCCCCCGCACACTTTGCCCGCTCGGCCACTCCCCCCGCACACTTTTCCCGCTCAGCCACGCCCCCCACACACTTTGCCAGGTCGGCCACGCTTCCCGCACACATTGGGCACCTATTAGATACTTTTCCCCCAGGACTACTCCACCTATTAGACACCTCCCCCCAGGACTACTCCTCCTATTATGCTCCTCACCTCCAGGACTACTACTCCTATTATACTCCTCTCCCCTCAGGACTACTCCTCCTATTAGACTCCTTCCCCCAGGACTACTCCTTCTATTATACTCCTCTCTCCCCAGGACTACTCCTCCTATTATCCTCCTCTCTTCCCAGGAATACTCCTCCTATTATCCTCCTCTCCCCCCAGGACTGTTCCCCTATTATCCTTCTCTCTCCCCAGGACTACTCCTCCTATTATACTCCTCTCTCTCCAAAATGACGTCATTACAGTGACAACTGTCGTATTGGCCGCTCGGCTCGGCCTGGCCCCACCCCCCGCACACATTGGCTGCTCAGCCCCGTCCCCTGCATGCATTGGCCGCTCGGCTCGGCCCGGCCATAACCCCTGCACACATTTTGCCCGCTCGGCCACGCCCCCCGCACACTTTGCTCGCTTGGCTCGGCCCAGCCACGCCCCCCGCACACTCTGCCCGCTCGGCCACGCCCCCTACTCTTTGCCCGCTCGGCCACGCTCCCCGCACACTCTGCCCACTCGGCCACGCCCCCCACACTTTGCCCGCTCGGCCACGCCGCCCACACACTTTGCCCACTCGGCCACGCGCCCCGCACACTTTGCCCGCTCGGCCACGCCCCCCGCACACTTTTCCCGCTCAGCCACGCCCTCCACACACTTTGCCCGCTCGGCCACGCTTCCCGCACACATTGGGCACCTATTAGACACTTTTCCCCCAGGACTACTCCACCTATTAGACACCTCCCCCCAGGACTACTCCTCCTATTATACTACTCTCCCCTCAGGACTACTCCTCCTATTAGACTCCTTCCCCCAGGACTACTCCTCCTATTATACTCCTCTCTCCCCAGGACTACTCCTCCTATTATCATCCTCCCTCCCCAGGAATACTCCTCCTATTATTCTCCTCTTCCCCCAGGACTACTCCCCCTATTATCCTCCTCTCTCCCCAGGACTAATCCTCCTATTATCCTCCTCTCCCCCCAGGACTACTCCTCCTATTATACTCCTCTCTCTCCAAAATGACGTCATTACAGTGACAACCGTCGCATTGGCTGCTCGGCTCGGCCCGGCCCCGCCCCCCGCATGCATTGGCCGCTCAGCCCCACCCCCTGCATGCATTGGCCGCTTGGCTCGGCCTGGCTACGCCCCCTGCACACATTTTGCCCGCTTGGCCACGTTCCCCGCACACTTTGAATGCTTGGCTCGGCCCGGCCACGCCCCCCCACACTTTGCCTGCTCGGTCACGGCTCGGCCACACCCCCCACACATTTTGCCCGCTCGGCTTGGCCCAGCCACGCCCCCCGCACACTCTGCCTGCTCGGCCATGCCCCCCGCACACTCTGCCCGCTCGGCCACGCCCCCCGCACACTCTGCCCACTCGGCCATGCCCCCCACACTTTGCCCGCTCGGCCACGCCGCCCGCACACTTTGCCCGCTCGGCCACGCCCCCCGCACACTTTTCCCGCTCAGCCACGCCCCCCACACACTTTGCCCGGTCGGCCACGCTTCCCGCACACATTGGGCACCTATTGGACACTTTTCCCCCAGGACTACTCCACCTATTAGACACCTCCCCCCAGGACTACTCCTCCTATTATACTCCTCACCTCCAGGACTACTCCTCCTATTAGACTCCTTCCCCCAGGACTACTCCTCCTATTATACTCCTCTCTCCCCAGGACTACTCCTCCTATTATCCTCCTCTCTTTCCAGGAATACTCCTCCTATTATCCTCCTCTCCCCCCAGGACTGTTCCCCTATTATCCTCTTCTCTCCCCAGGACTAATCCTCCTATTATCCTCCTCTCCCCCCAGGACTACTCCTCCTATTATACTCCTCTCTCTCCAAAATGACGTCATTACAGTGACAACTGTCGTATTGGCCGCTCGGCTCGGCCTGGCCCCACCCCCCGCACATATTGGCTGCTCAGCCCCGTCCCCTGCATGCATTGGCCGCTCGGCTCGGCCCGGCTATGACCCCTGCATACATTTTGCCCGCTCGGCCACGCCCCCCGCACACTCTGCCCGTTCGGCCACGCCCCCTACTCTTTGCCCGCTCGGCCACGCTCCCCGCACACTTTGTCCACTCGGCCACGCCCCCCGCACACATTGGGCACCTATACACCTCCCTTCAGGACTACTCCACCTATTAGACACCTACCCCCAGGACTACTCCTCCTATTATGCTCCTCTCCCCCCAGGACTACTACTCCTATTATACTCCTCTCCCCCCAGGACTACTCCTCCTATTAGACTCCTCCCTTCAGGACTACTCCCCCTATTATCCTCCTCTCTCCCCAGGACTACTCCTCCTATTATCCTCCTCTCTCCCCAGGACTACTCCTCCTATTATACTCCTCTCTCCACAGGACTACTCCTCCTATTATACTCCTCTCTCCCCAGGACTACTCCTTCTATTATACTCCTCTCCCCCAGGACTATTCCTCCTATTATACTCCTCTCCCCCAGGACTACTCCTCCTATTATACTCTTCTCTCCCCAGGACTACTCCTCCAACACACACACACTGTACAAAACATACCTCCCCCAAAACACACACACGCACCCAACACAAATAGCGCAACACACACAGCACCACACACACATAACGCTGCAGACACACAGCGCTCCACAAACAACGCCACACACAAACAACACCGCTCTCACACACCCCCACACCCCGACAGAACCCAGAACATTTACAGCGCCCTACACAAACACTTGGCAACTACACACAACAACCTCTATATATATATATATAACAAAAATCATACATTAACTACACAATAAATTCTAGAATACCCAATGCGTTAGAATTGGGCCACCTTCTAGTATAGTATAAGTGAGCAACCAATCACAGGTTCAACTTCCCCTAAGGGGAATAAAATAAAATAAAAAATATGTGAAAAAAATCCAAAAGTTTAAATCACTCCCCTTTTCCCCATTCAAAAACAAAAAAATGTAAAAAATGCAAACATATGCAGTATAGGGTATCATCATGTCCAAAAAGACTTCTATCAAATATTTTATACTTTAAAATTATTTCAACTATATGCTGCCGATAGAAATGCTGAATTTGCCATTTTTTGGTCACTATAACTACCCTAAAAATGCTATAAAGCATCAAACAATAAGGCTCGAAAAATTTGGGCAGTGATTGAACCTTTGTGATTTGGCCTCTGCATGACACAATTTTATGTTGAAAATGAAACAATTGAGATGCAATTGTAGTGTAGAATTTCAGGTTTAAATAAAGGGGTGGAAGAAAAATATCCTGTGTAACCTTTAGGAACTGCAACCATTTTTCTAAAAGCCTCCTCATTCCAGGGGCTCAAAAGTCATTGGACAACTTTACCTTACCATAAATTACGTATTTCATTAATTAAATTTTAGTATTTCATTAATACTTTGTAGAGAATCCTTAGAAGGCAATGAATAGTTGAAGTCTGAAAGCCAAATACGTCACCAAATGCCGGGTTTCCTTCGTTGTGATGCTCTTGTGGCACCCCTGAGGCTCTGGTACAGAGGTACTGCGCCTCAATTAAGGTGCAGTATCTATCTCAGGTAAGGGGGGGTTAATCACCAGTGTTCCACATTCACACACTTTACATACAGCTTAGGAGCCTTCCCACAGGGTGAAATGGCTCAGGGTAGTCAGGGGGGTGGCCATGATGACACATGGGACTTCCCCGGTCACTGAAGCCAGTCACCTGGGGGGGGTGGGTTCTACTTGGGGTAGAAATAGGCGCAACACACTCAGACAGATCCGTCGGGACCATAGTTCTGACAAGACATCTTTGGAAAACTAGGACTTTATTAGGCCCGGGGCTTGGAGCGGGAGCTCAGCCAGGGTACCTAACCACTGAGGGGACATCCTAGGAAAAGGACATTCTCTCTCTTTCTTTCTTCAAACACCGGTGTTGTCTCCTTACTTGCCAGGGATTGACCAGCGCCCATAATGGCGATGACCGATGCGACCGGGCTGGCAGCTGAAGTTGTGAGTAAACGACACCTTGAACTAGCAGAGACTGTGTTGGCTCGTCCTTCCCGACGACGACACTCAGTGCTTAGGTGCCAACGGCCATTAAATCACCATGGCTACGTACCACAGGTGGAGTCACAACAAACTTTCCTAAATCCCCCACAAATCATCCCCTTTTCTTGTACGCCTCAGGGCAACGGAACTGGGAAAGACCGCCCTAGACAACGCCTGACCCGACCCGCGACTGCCCGGCGACGAGTAGGTTGACCACCTGCCCGTGGGATGCTACATTTGGAGTCACGAACAGGATATCATGCTCATTAAACCGGGTACTGTGTGCCTACAGAACTGTGTTAAATCGGTGAATTTGGTGTTGAACCGTTAATTTGTAAAAAGAACAGTCGCCATTAACAATTCCGCGAGGGAAGAAAAGGGGGCGTGCCGTCGTGGGCGGCACCCCGAAAGGTGCGCAAACAAAGGTGGAGTTTACCACTTCAGGTGGCCTAATGGAGGTGGTAGGAGAGGGTATGGCAATTGATGCAGAGGACCAGGTTGTTCCAGCCCTTGCAACCTTGATGCCTGTGATACCGGACTCCTCCAGTAGGGAAGAAGGCCAGAATTCCCCAGCATTGTAACCACCGGGTGACAGTGGAGACGGACCCAGTGACCAGTCTGTAATGTCCCACTTGGCTGCAGCAGTGAAGATAACACCTTCAGACTACCCGGGACTTGGAGGGATTCAGTCTTGGCAGTATTATCACCCGGAATGCCGTGGTAGAAGGAAGCCTGAGGTAGTCGCGATCCAATCACTGCAGAAAGCTATCCCGGAAAATTGTTCTATAGCTGTTCCTGAAGGGAGATCTACCCCAGGCACTGTGGACATATTAATAACTATCTGCCGTTGCTGTGGAAAGGCTGGACATTTTGCCCGAGAATGTCTTATGAGCAGCCAACGCCGGGGGGTCAGGACCAGCCCTCTGGAAACACCAACAACCAAGCAATAATAATGTTTAATGTTTTCACATACAGAATGTTTTCTCATTGCTGACAATTGCTGCTTACAAATGTTTTGATGACCTGTGACCGGTATAGTTGAAAATGTTTAAAATGTTTTTAAATTATTGCTGCCTTCGCAAAAAGTGAAGGATGTTTTCTTGTTAACTTGTTCCATGCATATAAAATATTTTGTGGTGTTATTTGTGTTTTGTTGCAGCCCGGGAGTGTTACCATTTGCCGTGGGGGAATGTGGCACCCCTGAGACTATGGTTGCCACAGGGTTAGTCAGGGGGTGGCCATGACGACACATGGGACTTCCCCGGTCACTGAAGCCAGTCACCAGGTGGGCGGGTTCCACTTGGGGTAGAAATAGGTGCAACACACTCACTCAGACAGATCCATCGGGACTATAGTTCTGACAAGACATCTCTGGAAAACTAGGACTTTATTAGGCCCGGGGCTTGGAGCAGGAGCTGAGCCAGGGTACCTAACCACTGAGGAGACATCCTAGGAAAAGGACATTTTCTCTCTTCTTTCTTCAAACACCGGTGTTGGCTCCTTACCTGCCAGGGAATGACCAGAGCCCATAACGATGATGACCAGTGCGACCGGGCTGGCAGCTGAGGTTGCAAGTAAACAACACCTCGAACCCGCAGAGACTGTGTTGGCTCATCCATACCGGTGGCACCGTCCAGCGCTTAGGCGCCAAAGGCCATTAAATCCCTCTTCATCCACCCGGGACCCGCTCCGCCTGTGGGGAGCGACACCATCTGCCATAACATTCTGCAGCGGCGGCTACCCATGGCTGCGTACCACAGGTGGCGTCATGATAAACTTTCCTAAATCCCCCGCAAATCATCCCCTTTTCCTGTACGCCTCGGGTCAACGGAATCTGACAAGGCCACCCGTGACAATGCCTGACCCAACCCGCAACTGCCCGGCGACGAGTAGGCTGACCATCTGCCCCATGGGGGTGCTACACTTTGCCAGGCATTTATGTTATGAACATAAACACTCTCACACACTGGTAATGGTAAAACGGAGGACCTACTGCAGCGCCCCTGCACCCAATTAGTCCCTGTACAGAAAGACCCTAACTGCACAAGTAAAAAAACCACCTCAGACCTGACTCCCTAAATAGGTGTTGAGGGGTCTCTTCTACTTCCTGAAGGACCACAGAGAACAGCACAGCACAGTGCCTCTAAGAGTAGAGGAAGGTGTCCAGGAAGACACAAAAACCCAGAGGAAGAAAACTACCACACATTCATATAGGATGAAAGGAATAGGTTCTGGGAAGGAAAATAAACCAACTTACAGCAATTGTTATACTGGTGTTTACTCAAAGGTAAACTCCTAAGCTGAAGGGCTGGAACTCTTAAGGCCACGTCTCACTAAGCAACATCGCTAGCAACATCGCTGCTGAGGCACGACTTTTGTGACGCAACAGCGATGTTGCTAGTGATGTTGCTGTGTGTGACATCCAGCAAAAACCTGGCCCCTGCTGTGAGGTCTCTGGTTGTTGCTGAATGTCCTGGACCATTTTTTTAGTTGTTGCTCTCCTGCTGTGAAGCACACATCGTTGTGTGTGACAGCGAGAGAGCAACAACTGAATGTGTAGTGAGCAGGGAGCCGGCTTCTGCGGATACTGGTAACCAATGTAAATATCGGGTAACCAAGAAGCCCTTTCCTTGGTTACCCGATATTTACCTTCGTTACCAGCGTCCGCCGCTCTCATGCTGCCAGTGCCGGCTCCCTGCACACATAGCCAATCTACACATCGGGTAATTAACCCGATGTGTATTCTGGCTAGGAGTGCAGGGATCCAGCGCTAAGCGGTGTGCGCTGGTAACCAAGGTAAATATCGGGTTGGTTACCCGATATTTACCTTAGTTTCCAACCGCAGCATCACTTCCACGCGTCGCTGCTGGCTGGGGGCTGGTCACTGGTTGCTGGTGAGATCTGCCTGTTTGACAGCTCACCAGCTACCTGTGTAGCGACGCTCCAGCGATCCCTGCCAGGTCAGGTTGCTGGTGGGATCGCTGGAGTGTCGGTTACTGTGACAGTACCTCTAGACACAAGTCCACCTAGAGATGTAGCCAGCAAGGAAGTGCAGTGAAATTTGAACATTAGGGATGAGCCAGCGTGCTTGCCAAAGCAATTGAACCTCAACCAGCTCAGTTTGAAAATGCTTAAGTTTCCCATTGACTTCCATTATCCTTGGTGCTTGAGTCATGTCAGAGCAACCCAATGATCAATCGAGTGAAGAGCAGTGGCAAGCATGCTTGGCCATCAATAGTGAACATATATAACCCAACCCAAAATGTAATAGTGCAAAACAAAACAGGAAAATGAAAACACCTGGAAAGGAATGAACCAAGAAGGCAGAACAAAGATAATAGGAAACATCAGAATTTCAGCAGGGAAGAAAGGGCAACAACCAAGCAGACTAAGGAATTGACCATGCAACAACAGGTCACTGCATAGAATCCCCAAACTGAGCCATGATACTTTACTACAGATGGCTTCAGTTGTTGCTTGTTCGTGGGTCTTTTTGCCTTAAAGCAGTTTCCCCATGAACAACATTCATTTTAAAAAGTTACATAATAAAGAGCTGTAATTCCTAAATGCTTACTTCAAATAGAAGGCTTTCCCTGCAGCACAATTTAAACCTGGAGTGAACAAACGCAATTCCAAATAGTTTTTTGAATTTTGCTTTTAGAGTATTCATTCACTATTATTTAGTCCCAAATGAGAGCAATCAATCATTAAAAGGGTAATGTAATGCTCACCACCGTTTTGATAGTGGTGAATTGGAGAGACCCCAGCTTATCCTTTTGTGACAGGGGCTGAACTAAGCAGTCGCTGCGAGGCAGAACACCAGGGACCACTCCCAGAGTAGTAGCTGGTAGTAGTAGCTCAGACTCAGGTGCAGCTGGTACAGGACATGAGGAGGAACTCCTGTCATTACGGTCCAGGTCATCAGACACAAAACTCTAGTAGTCAGGGTCCAGGTTATCAGGCATGGATCACCTGTCATGGGACATCAGACAATGGACATTAAACACATTTGTAGCTAGGATGGCTGATTCAGATAGGACGACAAGTGCCGGCGAGTACGGACGCAGGTGCAGGACATAGACTGGCATGGACACAGGCCAGCTTTAGGATATAAAGAAGAAAAAACAAAAATGCTAGCACTAAATGTGCACTACAGCGCTAAAAAATTCCAACTGTACTTATTATAAATATGAGATTTTTGGCTATTTTCATATGTGAAGCCGTTTGGCACATTTTATAAAAATATTTTAGTGTTAGGACTGCCCCAACAGAGATTTGCCGTGAAGTGGCGGGGTGGCTCAAGAAATTGCAATTTTTTGCCAAAAATCTCATATTTATAAGTACAGTTGGAATTTTTTAGTGCTGCAGTGCACATTTAATGCCAGCTTTTTTGTTTCAGCTTCAAGATATAGGCTGGTAGTAGGGCACAGACAGGGAACAGACAGGACAGGTCCAGGGAAGCAGAAAGGACAGACACAGCAGACTCAGAACTGGTTGCATGCAGGACTAGTGCTGTAGAATGGCAGACCAGAGCAGACAGGCTGGATAGACACAGAAGTTATAGGATAAAATCCTAAAGACTTGTTCTGGCTCCTCCCATCAGGGGAGAGAGCCTTAAATACCTGGTGCCTCCCAGTAATCAGCTTGGGACACCTTTGCAAGGTGCGCACACTTCCTCTTGAAGGGACAGGAATCACGTTTGCCCGCCGCCTAGACTTGAGACCACAAAACCCTGCTTAGCAGACTCAGGACTAGGGCCTAGGCTGGAGCTGGAGAACTGACAAATGTGGGTAAGCCAGGGACTGCACTACATGTGGGCAGCATAGCAGGGGACCCCATGACGCATGGATGGCCATGCGGGTGAGCAGATGACCACACACACACCACACCACCACACAGCACAAAGATGTACGGGAGCATAGTGGACCATGCAACATGTGGATGGACTTGTCAATTAGCAAAGGACCACATGGCACAAGGATGGCAATGAAGTAGAAATCCCTGCTGGGGAGAGGATATCAGTGCCAGGACGGTGCCGGCGAACTTAGTGACAGGGAAGCTGGCATTACAGTATCTCCCCTTCACACCCTCTCTTCTAAATATCCAAAAAGAAAAAACCTAAAAGTAATAAGGGCATTCAATTGGACGTATGACAACTGCAGGGGGTCGGGGTTAAGTCTTGCTATCCAAGGGGGCAGCTGACCCCAATCAGCGGAGTCCATGCCAAGAGCAAACTTTACCTCTCACTGCTGGTGAGACCAGTGAGCAGGAGTTGACCCACTGGACCACAGGGGGAACCCAGGCTTACCTTTTCATTGGAGGTGCTTAGCTAAGCGGTCGCCAAAAGGTAGAACGCCAGATGCCACTCCCAGGGCAGTAGCTGGGACTGTGGCAGCTGAAAGGGGGAAGGAGAAAGCAGAACATAGACACAGTCATAGAGAGGACAGACAGAACGGGCACTGGTAGGACAAACAGGGCAGAAAAAGAGGCACAGTCTGGATAGGGAACAGGCAGGGCAGGTACAGGCAGCTACAAATCTTCTGGCATAAGTCATCAGGCTAAAGTCACTAGGCATGGAACATCAGGCACAGGATATTGCCGGCGAGCTTAGTGACAGGGAAGCAGGCACCACAGGTAGTAATATGTTCCTGACATTTTCTTTTTGCCATTTTACACCAAAGGTCATAGTCTATAAACAGCTTACAACATAGCAAAGGGATCTCCTTTTCTAAAGTTATCATAAAGAGGGTACAACAGTTTTTTCAAGGCATTAGATACACTATAAAATACTGTGAAGATCGTCATCAAAAAGTGGAATGGCCCAATAGTAACATTACCTAGGACTTCCCTCAAAAGTAATGAAATGCAAAAAGAAAATTGGTATAGGAGGCTGCCAAGAGCCTATAGCAGCATTTAAAGAGCTGAAGAAAATTCTGGCAAGTACTAGCTCTGTACAGTATATAACAACAATCTCTTGCATTCTCCATATGCCTGTACTATGGGTTAGGGAGGCAAGACAGAAGCCTTTTTGTTACAAAGAAAAACATTTAAGCCTAACTATTTTTGGCCAAAACCTACACCAAGTCTTCCAAAAGCATGTAAGAAAATGATTTAAAAGGTGGATGAGAGCAAGGTTGACTTTTTTGGCCTTAATTTCAAAAGACATGTTTGATGCAAACCAGCACGGCACATCACCAAAAATATACCATACCCACAGTGAAGCATGGTGGACATCATTATGCTTTGGGGCTGATTTTTGCAAGTTGGAACTGAATCTTTAGATGAGGTTAAAGAAATTATGCATAGTTACAAATAGTCAATTCTGCAAAAAAAAAATTAAAATAAGGTTTCTGCTATAGAGCTGAAGAGGAATTTTGCTTTTCAATACAAAGACCCTAATGCGACTTCCATATCGGCAAAGGAATGTGTTTGCCAGAAGATGATCAAAGTTTTGGTGTGGCTGAACCAAAGCCAAGATCTGAGTCCTATGGGAAATCTGTGGGACAAAGACTTTGGACTCGACATACAGGACCTCACATATCTCCAGGTACATTACTGATTCATATTTTTATGTTTATATGATTTGTCTCTCTGGCCACTGGGCCTGCCCTGTTGCTTATATGAGACACCATTACATCCATCACGGTGGTTTGCATATATTGCTCAGTTATTATATCCTTTTTCATCACAATTTTTGAAACAATTGTATTTATCATCCCCAATTGTTAATAATGAAAAACATTTGATGTTGTTATGTCTTAGTGGTGCCAATACATACATATTTTTTGAGGTACATAGATTTCATTATGATTTTATTTGCAACCCCTTTTTTGTGATGTAATCCTTACTGGTTGTGTTATCCTTGTCGATCCTCTGTTCCTCTGGTATATGATTACCATCTTTTTAAACACCTTTGCTGTATCTATTTTAATAATTATTTTTTTTTAACTCAATAAAAATATCTTATGATATGAATATGTATTGGACTTGGTCACTTTTTTCAATCATTATGTATGATTGACCTTCTGGGGTTTAATGATTTATTTGGTGCAGTCTTGTCTTCAATGTGGACTTGTTGAGACTTATATAGCTCCCCATATACAGTTAGGTCCAGAAATATTTGGACAGTGACACAATTTTCGCGAGTTGGGCTCTGCATGCCACCACATTGGATTTGAAATTAAATCTCCACAACAGAATTCAAGTGCAGATTGTAACGTTTAATTTAAAGGCTTGAATAAAAATATCTGATAGAAATTGTAGGAATTGTACACATTTCTTTACAAACACTCCACATTTTAGGAGGTCAAAAGTAATTGGACAAATAAACCAAACCCAAACAAAATATTTTTATTTTCAATATTTTGTTGCGAATCCTTTGGAGGCAATCACTGCCTTAAGTCTGGAACCCATGGACATCACCAAACGCTGGGTTTCCTCCTTCTTAATGCTTTGCCAGGCCTTTACAGCTGCAGCCTTCAGGTCTTGCTTGTTTGTGGGTCTTTCCGTCTTAAGTCTGGATTTGAGCAAGTGAAATGCATGCTCAATTGGGTTAAGATCTGGTGATTGATTTGGCCATTGCAGAATGTTCCACTTTTTTGCACTCATGAACTCCTGGGTAGCTTTGGCTGTATGCTTGGGGTCATTGTCCATCTGTACTATGAAGCGCCGTCCGATCAACTTTGCGGCATTTGGCTGAATCTGGGCTGAAAGTATATCCCGATACACTTCAGAATTCATCCGGCTACTCTTGTCTGCTGTTATGTCATCAATAAACACAAGTGACCCAGTGCCATTGAAAGCCATGCATGCCCATGCCATCACGTTGCCTCCACCATGTTTTACAGAAGATGTGGTGTGCCTTGGATCATGTGCCGTTCCCTTTCTTCTCCAAACTTTTTTCTTCCCATCATTCTGGTACAGGTTGATCTTTGTCTCATCTGTCCATAGAATACTTTTCCAGAACTGAGCTGGCTTCATGAGGTGTTTTTCAGCAAATTTAACTCTGGCCTGTCTATTTTTGGAATTGATGAATGGTTTGCATCTAGATGTGAACCCTTTGTATTTACTTTCATGGAGTCTTCTCTTTACTGTTGACTTAGAGACAGATACACCTACTTCACTGAGAGTGTTCTGGACTTCAGTTGATGTTGTGAACGGGTTCTTCTTCACCAAAGAAAGTATGCGGCGATCATCCACCACTGTTGTCATCCGTGGACGCCCAGGCCTTTTTGAGTTCCCAAGCTCACCAGTCAATTCCTTTTTTCTCAGAATGTACCCGACTGTTGATTTTGCTACTCCAAGCATGTCTGCTATCTCTCTGATGGATTTTTTCTTTTTTTTCAGCCTCAGGATGTTCTGCTTCACTTCAATTGAGAGTTCCTTAGACCACATGTTGTCTGGTCAGAGCAACAGCTTCCAAATGCAAAACCACACACCTGTAATCAACCCCAGACCTTTTAACTACTTCATTGATTACAGGTTAACGAGGGAGACGCCTTCAGAGTTATTTGCAGCCCTTAGAGTTGCTTGTCCAATTACTTTTGGTCCCTTGAAAAAGAGGAGGCTATGCATTACAGAGCTACGATTCCTAAACCCTTTCTCCGATTTGGATGTGAAAACTCTCATATTGCAGCTGGGAGTGTGCACTTTCAGCCCATATTATATATATAATTGTATTTCTGAACATGTTTTTGTAAACAGCTAAAATAACAAAACTTGTGTCACTGTCCAAATATTTCTGGACCTAACTGTATACAGTATGGTTCCCCCACAGGTTCCTATGTACACAATGTAATGCTCCCCTACAGCTCTTTGTATACAATATGACGTTCCACTGAATACTCAAGAGCGTACAGCAAGTTAACAGGAGAAGTTACAGCATTGAAAGTTACTGACCCTAAAAGGTCTGCTTAAGCCATATTTAAAGATAACATTATTATTGTACTAGAAAATCACCTGACAGATTCCCTTTAAAGCTTAGAACTGTCACATAGGCAGTAATTATCCCTATGTAATGTTCTTCTTTTTGTTATGTCATCTTCTTTTGGTAGTGATATCATACTTTCGATTTTATCTAATGAAAGCTTCCACCTCTATCTGCAAGGTAGACAAGCCTAGTATAACAACTGATAACATGATGTATGTATTTGTCTCTGCCTTAGGCCTCTTTCACACGTCTTTGTCTCCGGTACGTGTTTGGTACTTTTCCTCACGTACCGGAGACACAGGCACACGTAGACCCATTAAATTCAATGGGTCTGCGCTCACGTGTGTGCCCTGCCATGGACGATGTTTACGTGTGGACCATACGTATATCCGTGTGCTCCACACGTCAACATGTCCATTTTTCTCCAGCATCACGAGTGTCACACGGAACGCAAACGGACCACACGGAGGTGTTCCGTGTGACACGCGCGCGCCAGATAAAACACACTTGTTTGAGAAAATATAAAAAAAAAACTTTACTCACCTTCTCCAGCCCTCCTGTCTCTGCCGCTGCTGTCACTTGCTTCCGACCGTCACTCATGCTCATTGAATATTCACTTCACTGCGGCCGGAAGCTGCAGCAGCGGGGAGTTGGCAGGAGCGGAGACCGAAGATCAGCACCACGGAGAGCAACGCCAGGGACAGGTGAGCAAAAAGTTCCCGTTCTCCGTGTGTTATCACGGATAACACACGGAGAACACACGTAGGCAATAAACACGGATCGCAGAGGGTAAAACGCACCTCTGACATGTCCGTGAATAACGTGTGTGGTTTTTCACGAATGTGTGAAAGAGGCCTTAAACTAGTCAAACTTGGCAAACATCCAAGAACCCTTGCATCTCCCCCAAACAGTCAATAAAAGAGGGGTTTCCATCACAGTGCCATTTTGATAATAGTGACTAATTTATTTTTGAACGTTATAATTTCCCCATTTGGTGAACATTCTTGAAACATTTCTTATTCTTTTGATAACTTGAACTGTTTAAATAGAAGCAAAACATCTGAATATAATTGAATGAATATAATCACAATTCCAGCCTCCAGGTCCCTCGTTTAAACATTTGGCGAGAACAAACAAAGTTTTGCTGCAGCTATCTGTAAAGCCAGAATTTGGATAAACACTATTTAATTGTGGGCATACTGCTTCAAATTAAAAACATAGCTGCAATCTACACTCAACAGTTTCAAAGTAACATAGTTTGGCTCATGTTGCCACTGTCTTTATAGGTTCCTATGTGGTCACTTGAATAATTAATACTAATACAGAATTATCAAAGTGAATCCATGTGAAAAATTGGTTTTAACAATATCCATGGTGGGGAAATATGAAGAACCCACTCGAAGGCCTCTTTCACACTTCAGTATTTTGGCATGTTATAGTTACAGATAAATCATGGTCCCTTTGCAGTCAGTGCATCTTTTTACATGTCCTTTTTTTGTGGACGAATTGTTCACAAAAAAAAAGATGAGATATCCTACAAATGTCATCTGTGTGTGCTATCTGTATTTTACTCTTTACTGAGTAGAAGTTAGGACTAGAGTTGAGCGCGGTTCGCGATTCGAGGTTCTCCAGTTCGCAGCTCGAGTGATTTTGGGGGCTGTTCTAGATCGAACTAGAACTCGAGCTTTTTGCTAAAGCTCGATAGTTCTAGATACGTTCAAGAACGGTTCTAGCAGCAAAAAGACAAGCTAATTACTAGCTGGCTTTCCGCTGTAATAGTGTAAGTCACTCTGTGACTCGCACTATTATGAAATTTCAGTGTATAGTGTGCGGGAACAGCGCATTCAGATCACTGCTGTTTGGATAATGGCGATCGCCATTTTTTTTTTTTTCCTTGTCTTCCTTCCCTAAGCGCGCGTGTGTAGTGGGGCGGGCCAGCATGTCAGCCAATCCCAGACACACACACAGCTAAGTGGACTTTTAGCCAGAGAAGCAACGTCATGTGTGATAGGATGTCCATGTCACATGTCCCTGCATTATAAAAACGAGTATCTGCCCGTCCGGACGCCATTATCTCTTCTGCGTCTGGGTGTCAGTCACCGCTGGCGTAGCTCCTGTCTCCGATACTGCTGTGTACGCTCTATACACAGCGCTATACAGAATAGGGATAGAAGTTTCTTTCAGCCCTTGTAAGGGCTAATACCGGCAGGGTCAGAGCCATAGGTGACAGTCAGGGCCGTGAAAGCAGATTTTAACAGCTACACAAGATGACAGCGTCTGTTTAACTAAGGTCAGGGATTTCCTCGCTGCATTTCCCCATTAAGAGGGATAGAAAGGGAGGCTTCCTTTCCTCTACCCAGACCCACAACCCTGCCACTGTACCCTCCTGCCCTTTGCACACAAACTCATTGTTACTAAGCCATTATACTAGCAAACACTGAGGAAACTTAGTGGCATCCTAAACGTGGCTGTTGGACTTCTGTATTGTCCCACTAGTGCAAAGATATTTGCAGCACGTCTGCCTGCATTGCACACTCAAACTCATTTGTTACTAAGCCATTATACTAGCAAACACTGAGGAAACATAGTGGCATCCTAAAAGTGGCTGTTGGACTTCCATTAGTGCCCCACTGGTGCCAAGCTATTTCTAGCACCTCTGCATGACACCCTCCTGCTCTGTGTTTAATAAGCTATAATGATAGCAAAAAATGCTGCCATTTAGTGGCATACAAGAAGTGGCTGTTGTACTCCATTAGTGCCCCACTGGTGCAAATCTATGTGCAGCACCTCTGCATGACACCCTCCTGCTCTGTTTTTAATAAGCTATAATGATAGCAAAAAATGCTGCCATTTAGTGGCATACAAGAAGTGGCTGTTGTACTCCATTAGTGCCCCACTGGTGCAAATCTATTTGCAGCACCTCTGCATTGCACACTCAAACTCATTGTTACTATGCTATTATACTAGCAAACACTGGGTAAACTTAGTGGCATCCTAAAAGTGGCTGTTGGACTTCCATTAGTGTCCCACTGGTGCAAAGCTATTTGCAGCACCACTGCATTACACCCTCATGCACATTTTGCTACGCTAATTTTATAGCAAACTCAGGGAATTCCTTGCTGCATTTGATCATTCGGAGGGATAGAAAGTGAGGCTTCCTTTACTGTCCTGGTACCCACAGAACACGGCCACTGTACCCACCTGTCCACTTTTGCCACGCTATTTAATTTGCCCAAAGAGCTGACTCTTTTTCTGCCTTCCTAAAATTGTCTGTAATACTAAGTTAGTGTTCCTTTGCTGCCAAGCAAGGTACAACACATGTGCATTCTACACTCCTTTCCATTTCTGGAATGCAATTATTAACTGCAGGTAGTCCAGCCAATCTGTGACGAAGGTGCAGGTGTGGATATAATGTAGCCTGCATCCAATGTTGGTTTTCTCGATGTCTGACAGCTCAACAATACCATCTGTTTCCACTTCCAAAACAAGTGATGACCTGCCAATCACACTCCCTGTTGCGTGTAAAGGGGTGGAAGTTCAGTGTGAAAAAACATGTGAGACTGCTGTCCCCACAGTCACAGAGGATGAAGAGCACTTGATGCACTTGATGGGGCAGGCGGTGGTTGCACAGGCACGCTAGGCCGCATTGTAGTACAGTGAAATTCACATTGCGACTTATGCTTCATTTTAAGTCGTGTACAGGGTGGGCTCCCCAGTATGCAGCAAAACCAGGCAACAGGAAAAGGACTCTAGGCAGTTGGGTGGATAAATGATTGTTTAACTTTACCAAAATAAACAATAAGAACCATGCATACAATTTAAATAATTGAACAATCTATTCTGTTGCCTACTACCTGCTAATCCCTCTGCGTAGCAGTAATTGTGTGTTTGTGCGTGTGTGTGTGTGTGTGTGTGCGCGAACACGACTTACCAGTGTCGCATCACAAGAGCTTCCAAGTTATCTACCTAATCATAGACAAAACACATTACCCCCCTGAATACCCTTGTTAGCTGAAGCCTCACAGATAAGGCAGATGATAGCAGTGTGAATGCAAACCACACAGCTTTGCAACACAGTCATGGAAATCTTGAAAAGCAACAGTCAATGCAAACATGTGTCGCTGTCCCTCTATGATTTAAACTGTATGTGACAATTTGACAGTGCAGAGGCAGCAAGTCTTATTGTCTATATAGTCGGCCTACCCAGAACAGATATGTGTTTTGCTAATAAAACAAAGTATTGCGTGCCCGCATTATTGTCTGGGCACAGCCTACCGTACCCGGGTACTGTGATGTCCAGTTGCCAGAAATACAGACTTTACACTCCTCTCACGGTAAGCAGTATAGACAGCACCGTAAGAATGTTGGTCTGTGGCACAGGATGCTGCTCACTGGCGTTACGGTACTCCTCACCAAACTCCAAAATGACTCAAATGACTCCCCTCACAATTTAACGAAGTGTTTCCGCGGTGGCTTCTTGCTGTAACCCACACCTTTAGCTTTTCCTTCTGTTCATAGACAGCATCTCCAAGTCCACACCCGAAGAGCAATTTATCCTCCACGTCTAAGTGTGGAGAGGCAGCTAGTGCGCATGCGTGTGCCGATGTACCCCAGCCGCAGCCTAACTACAGTGTTTCGCCTAGTGAGCATGCTCAGCCTGACTGTGCCATTCCTGAGGCTAAGTCTTCATTTCGGGATACAGCGCATGCTCCCACACTTATTGCGAAAAGCCTCTTTGCACAGGTACTTGCACTCCGTGCCGGGTCTAAGTCCTGTGTTGTGCCTAGACACCATGCTAAAGCTGATAGTCTTTTTTCAGAGACAGTATTTCATGCTACTGAGCATGCTCAGACACTTACTGCATCAGAGACTAGGTCCGGTAATGAACTCTTTGGCCCTGCCCCTGATGTGGGGGGCCCATATAGACCACAGGGCATCAGGTGTCCTGACGATGTGGCCAGGCCACTCCCAAATAGCTTGCAGAGGCCCGCCCCTATGACTTGTCACCTCATTATTGATGGTCAGACGATGACTGGTGAGGTGTTTGTGTCGTGGCAGCCATGAGGTCATTATTGAAGTTGCGGTTCCAAATAGGACGCTAGTTATGCCACTCATGACGTGTCACTCTTCTTTTGTCTCCAGGAGGTGCATTGTGGTCCACCCTGGTTTGGGGCGGACCCAGGTTATAAAACGGGCTGGAGCCTACAAGGAGGTGCACAGTCTTCTATTATGCTCCAAAAGAGCACACCTCCATGTGTTGAACCCATTGCGGCTTTAGGCCAGAGGTAGGCAGGGATACGGCGTCGATGCAGGCCGCCACCACAGTTGGTAACGCAGAACGGTTAAGACCAGCTCCTGTCCTACAAGTCCTGCTTGTGCAGCCCAGTGGCATTAACAGGCCTGCTGCTGCTGATGCGCCTGCTGTCCACAGGTGTGGCCCCAATGCACATGGTCAGTGTACTCAATGGCCCCTGTGATGTTAACAGGGAGTTCCTGGGCTTGGTAGGCGTGTGGACCCTGTGACGCTAACAGGGCTCCCAGTCTCCAGATCCGAGTGGCGTCTAACTCGGTTCAGGCTACTATTAGTTTCATAGCCACACAGCTCTGTATCCTCCACCTAACCTTCCAGTTGCCAACCTCTCCTTTTCCATCTGGGAGCACGGTGGACACTGACTGCTGATGGGGATATATACCTTTCTCTTTCTTTTCTTATTAATTTTCGTTATATAGCGGTAACATAGTATATACCACCTTATCCAAATCTGCCAGTCCCACCGTAACAGATGGTGTTTCTTCAGCAAATCTTACTTTTGCTTACCCACCAAACCCACGGACAAAAACTTTTTTCCCCTTTCCACCACACCTGTTCCCCTTTCCACCAGCATCTGTCCTTTTTCAACTCATTTTGTATATGACCAAAAGTGCAACTCTGCAGGGACACCGTACTCAATGCCATCTCAGCACAGCAGCCAGCTCTCGGTCCCTCAGATGTGGACAAGTAAAAGACCATTTCCTCCTATCAATGACAAAGCATTGAGATTCACTCTGTGCAGCACTGGTGTTTAGTGGAAAAGCAGATCTAAGATTGCGTACCACCTTCTGCAGATACTCCTGTATACGTGCGTCCCTTTCTATGGCAGGAATTATTTCGCCAAATTTTGTCTTGTACCGGGGATCTAACAGTGTGGCAACCCAGTAGTTAGCATTACTTCGAATTCTTACAATCCGAGGGTCATGTTGTAGGTAGTGCAGCAAGAAGGCGCTCATGTGTCTTGTGCATCCAAGAGGACCAAGTCCTTGGTGTGTTGGTGGCAGAGAGGTGAGAATCATGCCTCCTTCCTCTGCCCTCTCCCCCCAACCTCGCACAACCGATATGTGAGCAAGCTCTCACTCATCTGCTGAGTCTTCCATGCCCATTGCCAGGTCGTCCTCCATTTCTTCATGGGCTCCTGCACCTTCCTCAACACTTTTTGCTGATACTATGCGCTCTTGTTAATCCCTCTCCCCCACCATGACTGCCGTCTAGGTGCCGCTGACCATCTGGACCTCGTAGATCTTGTTATCCCTTCCGCATATGACTCCTCCTGTACTTCCTCCCCTTCCTCTTGTCCCAACACCTGACTCCGAATAATGCTTACAGTGTGCTCCATCATGTAGATGACCAGAATTGTCACGCTGAGAATGGCATTGCCAGTGCTAAACATCTTCGTCGACATTTGTAAACTGTGTAGAAGGGTGCATAGGTCCTTGATCTGACACCACTCCAGCAGCGTGATCTGCACCACCTCTGGATCAAGTTTGGCCAGGTTATATGTCATAACGTATTGCAGCAGGGTTCAGCGGTGCTGCCACAAATGCTGCAACATGTGCAGATTCAAATTCCTGTGTGTCGGCACATCGCATTTCAGGCGTTTAACCACCAGACCTAAAGACTTCTGTAGCGACGAAAGTTGTTGAGCTGCTGTGTGCGAACGATGGAAGTGAGCACATAGCGAGCGTGCCCGCTGCACAAGGCCATGTAGGCCGGGATGGTGTTTTAAAAATTGCTGGAGAATTAGATTCAACACGTGAGCCATACAAGGCACGTGTGTCACATTGCCCTGACGATGGCCCGCAGCCAGATTTGCATCATTGCCGCACACTGCGGTTAAGTCATCAACGGAGTACGCTCCGTCAATTTGTACTCCGGTCGCCAGGTGACAACGTGTTTCTTTCATGCATAGTGCTGATGATGGGAGAGAAGTTGATGCCAGCGGTGCAGGTGGACGCAGGTTATGCTCACCCACTGGGCTGCATTACCTTGACAGATGCAGAATCTCTGGCTGAATGTAGGTGGTGGGTATCTCACAGACGAAGTACCATCATTCAGCTACAACCAATGGGAAGACACCACACCCTTTTTTATGCCCATCCTGTCTGCAGACCATTGCCAGACATAGCTATGAACCTCTGGTTACTTTTACCCCGAGTTCAGTTTTATGATTTTGTGTGCTTGTTACTTGACTACTTTTCCTGCTTGCTGTTTATGTACCTTGTTGGCCGATCCGCATTTCACCTCTGCTTGTTTTCTGATTAAGTCCTGGCCGTCCCATTCTGTTCCTGTTCCTCAATTAATGTTTTGTCCCTGCCTGACTACTATTCTCTGGAAATGCAGCCTCCCACAGGTATTGATCACCTTGGGCCTTGTGTAATTCCTAATCCCTGTATAGGGGTTAAAGGGTTTCAGGGTTCTGGAGGTCCTGCTTGGTGAGTGGCTTCCCTCTAGCCTATCCTTTACAGCCCATCTGAGTGTGTGGATTAAGGAAGGCGTTACACCGTGCCCTCTGCAGAAGGCCATGTAGGCCAGGATAGTGTTTTAAAAATTGCTGGACAACCAGGTTCAACACGTGAGCCACACAAGGCACGTGTGTCACATTGTCACGGCGAAGGGCCGCACCCATGTTTGCATCATTGTCAGACTCGGCCTTCTCTGGCTGCTGGTTGAGTGGAGACAACCATTGATGAAACTTGGTCTCCAGAGCTAACCGTCCACAACTTCTCAGCGGTGTGACTCACATTTCCCATACATTTCAAAGTAAACATTTGACCGCATGATGGCATTGAGCTCTGCTGCCAGCATAGTAAGGAGGTGTGTGGTATTCCTTGTGTGCAGTTACAAGGAAGGGTGCCCTGACCACACAGGGTTTGGGCCGAGGTGAAGGACCCACACGAGGTTGAGGAGGCAGAAGCAGTGTATTAACTTCTACATACAGAGGAAGGATTGATACAACTCATGGGGACAGCAAGACTTGTACAGCAGACCCTTCTCCATCTCTCCCCATAGTAACCCATTGCCCAGTCAGCGACATGTAACGCCCCTGTCCATGCTTACTGGGCCAAGTATCTGTGGTGAAATGCACCCTGTCACACAGTTTCTCAAAGAAGCGGTGATGTTTGGTGCGACATGCTGGTGTAGCGCGTGCACGCCTTTGTTGGAGAAGGAGTGGCGCCTGGGCATCGGCTCTTGGGGCACTGCGATGGGCATAAGGTCTCGAAAATCCTCGGTTAAAAAGGTTGGAAAGGAAGCATTTTGGTAGCCAACAGTTTGCAGATGCTGAAAGTCAAGCTCTACGCCATGTCATGCCCTTCTAAAAGCATGTAAAACACAGCAAGGGGACTCCAACCACAGTCTCCCTCGTTTCCACTAATTGGGCCACACACACCCCACTTGACTGGCATCAGTTGACCCCCATTTTCAAGATGAAAAAGATG